>NC_061119.1:193067559-193144840 GCF_002878395.1 Capsicum annuum | reverse complement strand
TTAAAATGAGGTGTGTTTTTATGGTTCTTGTCTAATGTAAAATAAAGAATATAGGATTCTTGTTCCTCATCTTCACACTCTTCTACTATTTTAAATGATTCCACAGACAAGATATCATCTAAACATAATGTAGAAAAGTGCTTTGAATGAGGACCAATCAATCCTATTTCAAAATTTACACTATCTACTACACACTCACTTTTATTCACCTTCTCGACATCTTCACTTCGAATTAGGCTAGAGTCTTTATTAGAGATTTTCTTGGTTTCTTCTTTTACCTCTAGCACCATGTCCTCAATCTTGGCATCATCTCTCATGGTTGGTTCGGTTGGTTGGAAAATCACTCAGGGTTTCTTAACATTAATCTTTCCCCTCATCTTCACGCTCTTCCATTATTTTAAATGATTCCACAGACAAGATATCATCTAAACATAATATAGAAGAATACTTTGAATGATTGACCTCTATATCTATATCCTCATGAATAATTTGCTTCATGTCTTGAAGCATATCACATACGATATCATATGTTTCTTTCTGGAGATCCAACATTATTTAAAACATAGCTTCAATGCCACTTTTTTCGGTGCTTCGTTCTTTCTTTTATTGACCATAAGACCTATCAAACTCATAAGAAGAACTAGAATTTGGGTTAGCGCAATAGGGGGAGGGGAAATTTGGGTAATCACTCCAATATCCATCTTGACCACCACATAAAGAACAATCATTCTCCCGGTAGGATGGAGATGGTGCACACATCTCTCTCCGGGGAGCATATCTACAATCTTACCAAAAGTGAGGTCAATCAGAATATGGACATGGATCTTCAAAATAAGATTTCCAACCACCAAGCTCATGTTCATTCCATGATGTCATAGTAATAAGTAAACTAAAATAAAAATCTACCTAACACAAGAAATAAAATAAAACTAAAAATAAATATTTACAAGTTTGAATTCAAGCAAGTAGGCAAAAATTCCAGACCAACTTAATACGCCAAATTGTTCCCCCGCAATGGTGCCGTCAATATATTTACCCAACTTTGGAGTTGGGGTCGAATCCACAAGGAACAAGTGAGTGGAGATTAAATTAATTTGAAACTATAGCTACAAGTTAAATCCAAACAAATGATACGAAAGGATAAAATAGGGGCTTTTAATGATTGAACAAAAGTTATTAACACTTCAATTCGCCTTAAAACTCAAAGCTTAAACTACAATATTTCAAATCAATGATATAGAGAAACTAGAGTTGTGATCACTATGATTAGTAATTCTCCATTGAATAATAGTTGTAGTATTGGATTCTCGTGACTTATGGAAAACACCAAATTATCAGTATCAACAATTCATCTAAGTGTTTCTCAACCTACCTAGATGTTGAGTTCCCTAATTCTCTCGAACTTAGGAACCTTCTAGTCACACTAATTTTATTTCGAGTTGATAAATCTTATTACAGCATTAATCATTAAATGGGAACTTAACCTTTCCAAATCCTCGTTGACAATTCACTACCTTTAGTTTATTTCTCAGTTCGAGCAAATCAACATAAGGCGAGATCTATTGTTTGCAACCAACAAAAAATAATTAATACAAAAGAATTATCAAGATATTCCCATAATCACTCGAACCCTAACCAACTATTAAGACAATACAGGAGTAATCACAGATCCCATAACCCTAGTTGTGGGTTTTAGTTCCACATAAAATAAAAAGTGATAACAATAACTGAATTCATAATTCAAAGTTATTAAACTTACAAAAGATATAGTCAAAAATTGATTCTCTTCCCAAATTTAAGAAGAATATCCCACAACTAAATCAATGAATTAAAAATTGAAATTCAAGTTTAGAGACCAAAGAGAAGTAAAATAGTCTTTGGAATAAGTTCAAGATGTTAATCCCTGTAGTAAAACCTAAGAACTTTCCCTTAAATACCAAGAGCTAAATTTGGAATCAAATTACAGAATACAATTTTTAATCATACAGCTGACGATAAAGTGTGATGCCTTATCAGGAGTCTCACGACTTATCAGACATTATCGTCAGCTCCTCCTCCAAGTTTGATGATTTTTGCCTTAGGCTGATGGCTACTCCTGATGGCTTATTAGGACTTTGATGACATATTAGACAATGTCGTCACTTCTTCACTTCAAATCTCATATACTGCCTTAGGCTGATGACATTCTCTATGGCTTATCAGAATTGTGATGACTTATCAAAGATGTCATCACACTTTTGCTCCAACTCCCTCACACTGTCTACAGCTGACGATGACTCTGATAACTTATCACAAATTTGATGACTTATCAGACAAGTTGTCAACTACACTTTCATGGCCACTTGTTCCAAATTCATCTCTTTTGCTCTTATTGTTTTTGGTTTTCTTGCATCTTGACTTTCCTGCATTATCAAAGAGAAAGCAATCAAAAATGATAAAATTTGCTTAAGACTTTACAATTATTCCTAGTTAAAATCCTCAAATATGTTAGCATTAGCTCACCCATTAATTTTCCGAGAGCATCTTTTGTATTTCAAAATACTTTTATTTTCTCATGAAGATTATATGAATTATGAAAGATATGACCACCTAAGAGTTATATCTAGAAAGGAAATTGTTTTCTTAAACTTGTATGTCCATTTTGATAGAGAACTCTTTTATGATATTTGAATTATCTTGGTGGTCAATAATATATTTTTATGAAAGGATTATGGATATGATATGATATGATATGATATGACATGATATGATATGATATGATATGATATGATATGATATGATATGATATGATATGATACGATACGACTTGCAAGTCTAGGTATGAGATACCTTGTTATGAAATGCCCTTAACAGAATAAGAGCTAAATTTTTATAAGTATGGAGTATGATTTTTAAGAGGCTAAAAATGAGCTCTAAGAGGATTAGATGGCTACCCAAAGACAACATGAGTGGAAAACTTATTGCCCGAAATCATATTTTGCCAATGCAGGAGTGATGTTTTCCTAAAATATGAATTATCACTGTATACTTGCTTCATGCAGTTGTATACTAGACCAGACACTCTAATTCTTGCGGCAAACTTAGATTGGGGGCTTGGCCAACGAGTTAATGGCGGACCCATATAACTTTAGCTCAAAATGACTGACGAGTCTATAACCCATATAACCCATATAGACTTATAGGGTGTACCATCTATCTTAGAATTAAAGAAAAGAGTTGAGTCTATATTTTACGAGATTGATTTAAGTTTTAACTATGGCAATGTGTTTTCGATCTCTATTATGTTAAAGTGTTTTCACAATACTCTTGATTATTTTATATGAAATATATATATTTTTGGATTGTTCTGCATACCAATACATTTCAAGTATTGATCGTCCTCAAGAGGCTACATTATTTCATATTGTGGAATCTAAGGCTCAGTCCCGTGGTCCAGTACAATAGTAAGATTCCACACAAATCAGAGTTGGTGAGCCTTCCATACTCCGAAAAGCATTTACATATATGTTTAGTTTTATTTCAGTTTTATGGTCCAGTCAGAGTCCTTGTTCCGGCCTAGACAGATACTCAGTAGTAGAGGCTTCATAGAGAAGATCTTGGTTCGTATTATGTTATAACTTTAAATTGCAAAATTTGCTTAATAGACTTTTGAGAACGTTATGATATTGTTCTGTATTTCTTTGAATGAATTAGGCATATGATAGTATGCTAAGGGGTCTCTCTGATCTTTATGGTTCGGGATACCTGTCGCGACCAGGACCTCGACTCGAATCGTGACACTCCATCTCTCTATGAACAAAACTACTTATGAAATACATCAAAAGCAACAATATATCTGTATACATACCATATTTTTTTGATGATTTCAAGATGATAAGGAATGATTCTTTGGGCTACTTCATCATCTGATAGGTTGATGGACTTGGAAATGGCGTCCTTGAGACTTTTGGACACTTATTTTATGTCTTCAGAGAGTATCCTGTAAGAATGTTACCTTAGGCCTTATTTTCTGAGGCATTTTTCTCTAGTTTTTTCGGCCTAACCCATATCCAACTCAACACTTTCCCTGTATATACCAAGAAAATGATGGCACATAGTGCTGCAATAATGTTATGTCCAATTTCCATTGAAGGAGAAATAATCATATTTGCAGCTACTCCGAAATGTATAAATAAATTTATAATATAGTCAAACATAGAAGTAGTCAAAAATTGACCCAAAAAAAACCAAAAAAAATGGAATATTTTTATTCTTTGTACAGATATAATAACTATAAGTGGTACTGATGTAGTCTCTTACCCACATTTCATGAACAATAATGGTGTAAGGAATATTTATATGTTATCATTTGTTAAATATACACTCCTTCCACCGGGAGAGGTGATGAGAATCGAGGAGATGAACTTGGGCAGCGGCTTATGGGGATACATAAAAATTAGGACAGAAGGTTAGTAAAAAATTAAATTTTTCAAAACTTATATTTTTATACAAAAGGGTAGTCATAATATTACTCTTATATTTCCTATTTCCTTGATTTCTGTCACTATTTATTATTCGTTGTACTTTGTTTATCATTTCATTTTGTTGTAGTTATTGTTCTTTTTTTATATTGCTTTGTGTTGTCTTGTTTAGTATTTTGTTTTGATTTCTTCACTGATTTTATTTTCTTGATCCGATGATCTATTAAAAATAACCTCTTTATCTTTAAGATAGGAATAAGGTCAACATACAAACTATCCTCATCAGAACCCACTTATTAAATTACATTAAATATGTTATTGCCGTAGATTCCTTCCATTTTTTGTTGTTTAATTGGACACAATTTGACAAAAGAATAGGTTTTAACATCTATGCAAACACAAGTATACATTATTTTTTTACTATGTCATTCCATGTCACTATGCACAAAATTAACAATCCAAAATGAATTGATCATTAGCTAACAGAACAATTACAAGAAACTTATACCAACCACTTACTAATACTTTGTTGCTAGCTCTCTGCCACGTGTCCCTCTCTCACAATATCCTCAATACTCCCCCGTCAAGCTGATGAGCATGTGCGGGAGTCACTTGGGTGCAAGGGGCTCATTTAAACTCCTTCGATAAAAAATTAGATATTATATACTAAAGTAAAATATCTGCCTTTTAGATCACAAATGTGCAATATCTTCATTTATCATAATTTAATATTTCACATCATTGACCATACCAAGCTCGTAGATTTTTTTATCTGTCATTTAATTCTTGAATCTCCTCCAAACAACTTTTTATTTCTTTTTTAATTTAAAAGGTGTTTATGAAATTCACTAAACAAATAAGTGTATTAGTAAGGAAAAAATAGTTTAATTAATTTTTTTTTTTTGGTTTGATGATAGTGATTTAAATTTATCATAAAGAAATTAAAACAAAAGCAGTAAACATAAATTGGATTGGCTTGGCTGCAATTTGTAATGCTACTTTACTATCACATGAACATAAGTAATTTAATTTCAGCTCCAAGTTTCTTAAACAAGCCAATCAACCAGACTAGTTCTGCAATTGTAACTGCCATACTTCTATATATTAGGCTTTAGCTGAGCTTTTTGAATTTGTGTTTTGCTTCTTTGAAATTACATGATATTAATGAGCCTTCAGACTTGACTATAAAATCTCTTACTGATCTTCTAGTGTGTGCAACTCTAAGGTTGCTTCTTGTGAACAGGGGCGGATCTATAGTAGACATAAGGGGTTTCCGAGAATCCCTTAACTCTTTTCAAAACTCTATAACTATATTTAGAATATTGTTAATGTATAATAACATATTGATAGGAACTTGTTGGATACAATGTAGTTTTAATGATTGACAATGTGATATGAAACATGTCAGTCAAGCTGCTTCATTCACATGGTTCACTGGTATGCAGTTCAGGACGAGATTGCTTAAGTGGATAAGGAAGTTTGAATAAACTCAAGATAGAGATCATGTGTGATAAAAAAAAGTTGTAGTTGAATCCAAAACTTGAAAATAAGCTAAATAAAGAGTTTCACTCAAATGAGGAGATCAAGTTGAAGAAGAGTTTTACCTATGCAAGAAGTTTGACATGAAGAAGGACGTTGACTTAACAACAAACTCTGATGAGTTGAAGAGTCAAACTGAAGATAAAAGATTGATGATATGAAGGACTATTTTAAGAGTTGTTGTTAAATATAGAAAGTGATTGACATAATCATTTATGCACTTATAAAGCTAAAAACTCTACAGTATACAAGGCTTTGACTGACTCAAGAAAGATTCTCCTTCAAATCTTATGCTCTAACTTTACCAAACGTCCAGTCCTCCTATCCTTAGAATCATTCAAACATTTTCTACTATCATCACAAGTGATTTAATATTATTATTAATTTTTTAAAAAAATCTTTGGTGCATCTTATGAATGATCAATGAAAATGGTTGGTTTTAATCTCTTTCTTCTGGAAATTTTCTCGTCTTTGTAAATACTTTGCTATATCTAACTGAGTTTTTGGCTTTTAAGTGTTTGTATAGATGATAGCCCCAGTGGCCATTAGCTTAAAATTTCTAACTTGAGAGACTTGATTTGCATAATTGATGCAAGTTTTTTATGATGCCAAAAGGGAAACTGTGCATATTGTGTAATATTTATAACCCATGATTCTGACCTGCTTATTTAACGTGTTTTTTTTATACTTTATTTAGACTCTGAGCTGACTAAAACAGGTTGAGCACAGTACAAAAGGTGCTTAGTTTGTCAACATCAAAAAGGAAGAAATTATTGAGCTTGTGTATATTTTGATTATTGACAATGCAGTGGAACACGTACATGAAATGGGTTGATCAACATGTTCCTGTATCCAAAGTCTAGTTGTTTATGGACTTTTTGAAATAAAGAAATTTTCAAGAAGAAAATACCACGAAGTTTGTACAAAGCATATTCAATGTCAAAAAATGTATAGACTCAAGCATCGAAGAAAATAAGAGTCCTTATCAAAGCCTATGATTCTTTGTTATCCATATGATTGAAACGATTTTTTGATGATGAAAAAAGGGGGAAGATATGGGTTGTGCAGTGTTTATAATGGGTTGTGCAGTGTTTATAACTCATTGACTAACATGTTTCATTCTAATGTTTCATACTTCAGTGCCTACAGTTAAAGATGTTTGAATACACAAAGAAAAGAGGTTTGTCATCATCAAAAAGAGAGAATTTATTGGGTAATATTTAGTTTTGATGATTGACAATGTGATATGAAACATGTCAATCAAGCTGGTTCATTCACATGGTTCACTGGTATGCCTTTAAGGAAGAGATTTCTTAAGTGGATAAGAAATTCTAATAAACTCAATATAGAGATCACATGTGATAAAAAAGAAGTTGTAGTTGAATACATAACTTGAAGATAAGATAAATAAAGAGTTTCACTCAAATGAGGAGATCAAGTTGAAGAAGAGTTTTACCTATGCAAGGAGTTTGACTTGAAGAAGGACTATGACTAAACAACAAAATTTGTTGAGTTGAAGAGTCCAACTGAAGATAAAAGATTGATGATATAAAGGACTCTTTGAAGAGTTGATGTTAAATAGAGAAAGTGATTAACATAATCATTTATGCACTTACAAAGCTAAAAATTACAATTGACAGATTGACGAAGTGTTACTCAATCACTGAAGAGACACATAGAAGTACCTAGTCCTAAGTATAGAATCTGGCTAAGAATTTTATCTTTGATGGTTAGGGGTTGTTCATTGTGTTTGTACTATTGATGAAATATTAGTTTTAGTGTGTTATAAACTGAACTAGTAGCTAGTCTTTGAGTTGGGGAAAACTCAGAGACTTTGGGAACACATACATTGGGTGGTGTGTGTGTAGTTGGAAATGAAATCAAGCTCGGTTCTAATACCAAATGATATAGATATAACCTATGAAGATGAAAAAACAACCTAAAGAAATGGAGATGAAGCCAAGAATACTAGATCTAAGAAGCAAACACAATCGTATCTAATAGAATAAGCCAGAAGAACACAAACTAAATGCATAAATGTAAAGATAAATATCTTGACATAAAAACATACAAACCAAAAGAACCAAAGGATGTATCAAATCCTAAAACCCTTATGACCTATATAAGTAACACCAAGATCTTACATTGACACAAAAGGAACTCAATCTTCCCCAAGCACCAACGTTCCTAAGAAAAATCCCAACACTAGTGAAATTCACACTAGATGCTAGCCCAAATTACAATTATGGCTTTTCCAATCCCAATATTAAGGGTGTTACACTCTCAAAGAGAGAAGAAATCTTTCAATATCATTCCATCAACTAATGAGAAATAAACCTAAAGAGTTTATTTATAATTATTACATCAAATAACCAAACTACCCTTAATGAAAAGGGGCTCCTATGAAGTGTAAAGGAATGGCATAAAATAACCAAATCACCCTTAAAGAAGGGGCGATCATGGAGTGTCTTAAGACTCCTCTTCACACTTCAATATATGTAATCCCTTATGTTATTTTGGCCTTCACAATTATTCTTCAACACTTGGGTCTCTCAAGTGACTTATCAAGACAAGCTCCCAAGCAACTTTCCACATACTGCATTACTCTATTGAGTGCCCAAAAAGGTTTCCCCATGCATGCTCTCAAACCTTCAATGTGACCAAAGCCTAATTATTCATGTGTTGGCCTCGAATGATGGCATCTAAAGCTAATTTGGCCATTCAGCTCATATCATCCTCCCCTTCTTGAAAGGGATTCAACCTTGAATCCACAGCTTGCAAAACCAAAGGAAGGACAAACGAATACAAACTCCTTATGGTATGAGGGTTAGGGTGATCATAACAAATCATCTCAACATGCCAAGGTTGTACATACTTGCAATATAACCAAGGATCCTTTGAATTAATATTAAAAACTTATTAAAATATGCACAAAGGATTTGGCTATTGAAATCACCAAGAGATAAGGAAACTACAAGGGTCCTAATGGCATCAAATAATCCAAAAGGTAAAACTACCTTCATCTTAGGAGCCATAAGACACAATTGCTTCTTTATCTCTTCCAGAGATCACACCAAGGGTGGTGCCTCAATTGGTTCTAAAATCCATAAGATCCATATAGAATCATCACTCACACAAGTGGACAAACCATTAAATTTCCTACCTCTACATACAAAAAATCCCAAACTAGCATGGATGTCATCATAGGCAAAGAGGTAGTATAGGAAAGAATCAAGTGTAAAGGCATATACGAGTGAAGACAAAGCATTTAAGCACATACACATTATTTCCTTCAAACAAATAGGCAGATTGACATCCACAAGTTGGAATTCATTTTATTTAAGCACAAACGTGTCATAAAAGGATGCACATTTAGGAATATTACACCAAGGAGTCAATGACACCTTTGCCCTTGGGTTTTCAAGAATGACACTTTGCTTGTCATGTAGACCAAGCAACAAGTTGGGTGCACCAACATCACCATTTCTATATTTGGCATCGGGGTCAAAAATGGAAAGAGTATCCATAGACATGGTCTCAACAACATTTCCATTTCCCGTAGGCTTTACCCAAGCTACATGTCATACTCTCGAATGTAGAATACATATCACTAAAGGCAAATAGAGAGTAGAGAAAGGTGTCACTCAATTCAACTTCAACTATGGTATCCTTATGCATGTATTCACTAGTTTCAAGTTTATCACTATTAATATGCTCAATATAGGAAACACATAAAGAAGAAGTAGATGGAATCTCTAAGCAAATATCACCTTCTCTTTCAAAGGAGCAATCCGCACATAGATACAAACCACAATAGGCACCAAAGAAATCACAATAAAACCTACCTTCACAAGAACAAACACAATTTGGGTTTCCTAAGCATTCAAGCACATCAAGGTCATCTTCACCCGATTGATCATTTTTTACATCCTTACTAGTTGTTGGCAACTCACAAACCAACTTAGGCTCACCTTGGTTTTCACAAGGGTCAACTAGTGTGAATACTCTTATTACATAATAATACGACCTTATTCAAGTTATAAGTACTAGCACTAGATGGACACAATTCATTCTTACGAGAAGAATCAATTTTTTCATCTAAATAATCAAATAGTATTCGTGTACTTACAACAAGAGTTTGGTCTTCATGCAACCTAACAACACCAACAGTATCACAAAAGAAAGACTCGTGTATTTCTACTCTAGGAAATCCCAAAACTACATCCACTTCATAATATTCTAAGTTTGTAGGGGTGTAGGAGATAGTGTTTTTACCTTGTAGCTCACATGGGGTATGGTATTCACCTTGGTGTGTGTCATGGAAGCCCACTTGCTCATTTGGGAAGCTCTCATCACAATGAAGCTTGTCAAGACTCCTTCCATGATTCATCTCTTCATTATATTTCCCAAAGTTGGGATTCTTTGCCAAGGATTCACTTAGATTTGGTGGCCTATGTGTGGATATCAATCGGCGTAGCTTTTCAAGGTTCCATTGGAAATTTTCACAAGCAATTTTAAAAGTACAACAACAAAGAAAACAAGAAACTAGTTAGCTCGAAAGTATCCTCACCACACTCTCACTCTTTTGTTTACCTCATACTTGGCTTCACAAGTGTTGAAAGTCGGCTTATAATCTATGAGAAATTGAGGGATGAGTATACTCTTGTCTAGAATAGATTTTTGTTTGAATGACTCAAAGAAATCTTGTTCGGACTTGAACCAAAAACAACAACGAATCACAAAAAGAGAAAAAGCACACAAAGAATGTAAACACGAAAGAAAAGGATTCAAAACTAACTCACAACCTAGTAGATAGTTACTAGGTTGTCAATTAGTGCTAGAATCAACAAAATGCAACTATGAAAATAAGAATAGAAACTAGGAATCCAAAAATTGAGCCTAAAAATATGGTTGTGCAAAGTGATGATGTGGCAGCTTGTGGTTGGATGAAAATTTTGAAAAAAATTTGGTTCTTCAACTTTGAGTTTTGGCCAACTTCAATCCGAGTAGTGTAGAATCGGTTTTGAGGGGGAAATTGCAAGGTTTGGAGCCTTTTTCAAGCTCAAATGAGTTTGAATTTGAAATGGTCCCCCCCCTTGTACTTTCAATTGTACTTGAATATTCCTTTTGTCAATTCTTCCTTTGGAAGACTTGGAATATGCTTGGAATATTCATTGTGCAAACAACTCCTACACTTTCTTTCTTTCTTTTTGAAGATAAAACAACCTCTTTGAATATTCTTCTTCAACAAGATACAAAGATGAGGAAGAACAACAACAATATTCAAGAGTTGACCAACATTTGACCACTAGGCAAATGACCTCCAAATTTGATAATTCTTGAAGATCCAAGGTCACTCTTTCAAATTTTACACAAATATCACAATTCCAACTCCAAAACGCCACAACCTCAATAACAAAAATGAGATCCACCTCAAGTTTCTTCAAACTCAAGCTCAACAATGGTTGATAGCTCAAAAAAACCCCAGATTTGGCTCAAATTTTAGATCTAGACTCTATTAGTGTTAGGTAACATGGCTTTGTAATTCTTGGGCTTGACTACCGTATCATACTCTCCATATTAAAAAGAATTTGGCCTCAAATTCATGGGTTCTTCAACTTTAATTGTGCCCACGGGTGAGAGGTCACACACATTGAAAATGTTATGTACCTGGTATTTCTATGGAAGGTCAATCTTGTATGAATTATCATTGATCCTTTAAAGAACTTGGAAAGGACCATCACCCCTCGGCATTAGCTATGCTTTCCTTTGTTTTGGAAACCGCTCCTTCCTTAGGTGCACCCATACCCAATCACCCAGTTCTAAAATGAGTCTCCGTCTTCCTTTGTTGGCTCTCTTAGCAACTTTTTGATTCTTCTTCTCAAGTCAGTTTCTCACCTTCTCATGTAAATTTTTCATAGCTTTGGCCCTTTTGATTCCACCTAGGCTCAACACAAGATCACTAAACAAAGGGGAGAGATCTAAAGAGTTGAGAGGGTTTATGCCGTATACACACTCAAAGGGAGTCATACCCGTAGTCAAATGAATAACACGATTATAAGCAAACTCGAATAGGGGTAGGTAATCCTCCCATGAAGTCATCTTACCTTTGACCATAGAGCGTAGCATAGAACCCAAGTTCATAGTTACTACTTCCGTTTGGCCATCGGTTTGTGGGTGGCAAGAGTTTGAGAATAGCAACTTCATACCAAGCTACTTCACATCGACTTCCAAAAGTGACTAAGGAACTTGGAGTTCCTATCACTAATAATGGTCTGAGGAATCCCATGTAGTTTCATAACATACTCAACAAATAAAGAGGCTACACTAGATGCATCCTCACTTTTGGAACATGGAATGAAATGGGCCATTTTAGAGAAATGGTTAACCACTATAAAGATTTTATCCCTTCCTTTCCTTATCCTTGGCAGCCCCAAAACAAAGTCCAAGATATGTCAAGACAAAGATGAAAAAGAGTGGGAAGTAGGGTATACAACCCTTGAGGAAGAAGGTGGGATTTGGCACTCCTACAATCCATACATTGTCCACAAATCTTAGCAATATATTTGCATAGTATAGGCCAATAGAATTGTTCCTCCAAGATTCGGAGGGTCTTCTCAATCCCAAAGTGTCCTATTAGGCCACCATCATGTGCCTCTCTCACAAATAACTCTCTCCAAGAACTAGAGGACACACACAACCTTCTTCTTTTAAACAAATAACCATTAAACTTGGAGTAGGAAGTGGAACCCCTTCCTTAAGCCATCTTTCCCTACCCTACTCTTCATATTTCCTAAAGATAGGAGCAAAGATAGGGTCCTTGGGATATAACAATCTTAGGCTCTCAAATACCATCAACTTGGAATATAAGGTAGCAATAAGAACATGTTTCCTAGATAATGCATCGGCAACCACATTCTCCTTTCCCTTTTTGTATTGAATGACATAAGGGAAGGTCTCTAGAAATTTAATCCACTTAGTATATCGCTTGTTCATCTTGTCTTGGGCCCTAAGATGTTTCAAGGATTCATGGTCCGTTCGGATCATAAACACTTTAGGCCACAAGTAGTGTTGCCAATTACCCAAAGTTTTAATCAAGGAAAATAACTCTAGATCATAACTGGAATAATTTAGAGTCATACCCTTGATCTTTTCACTAAAATAGGTAATAGGTTTGAGATATTGCATTAAGACGGCACCTATTCCTACTTTACTTGCATCATATTCAACTTCAAACATCTTATCAAAGTTGGGTAATTACAACAAAGGGGTAGAAATGAGCATAGATTTCAAGGTTTTAAAGGCCTTAGCTTGCTCATCACCCCACTTGAAAGGTTGGTCCTTTCGAATGATATCGATTAAGGGGGTAGAAATGGTGATAAACCCTTTGACAAACCTTCTATAAAAGCTTTCCAACCCATGGAAGCATTGGATTTCTCCAATAAATATTGGGGTAGGACAACTTTTAATAGCGTCTATCTTGGATTCATCCACTTTAAATCCCTTTGAACTTACAACAAATCTCAAGAACACAACTTTGTCAACATCAAAAAACATTTCTCAAGATTAGCATATAACTTTTCCTTTCTAAAGACATCAAATACACTTTGCAAACACAACACATAATCTTTAAGGGATTTGCTAAAAACCAAGACATCATCAAAGTACACAATAACAAACTTTCCAATGAATAGTTTCATCATATGATTCATTAACTGCATGAAAGTACTAGGAGAATTAGTGAGTTCAAATGACATTCATTCATAGAGACCAAACTTGGTCTTGAAGGCAGTTTTTCATTCATCAATCGGTTGTATTCTAATTTGGTGATAGCCACTTTTAAGATCAATATTTGAGAACACACAAGAGACGTTCAACTCATCAATATATCATCTAATCGATAAATGGGATAGGGATACTTTACCATGATATTATTGATGGCTCGGCAGTCCACACGCATTCTCTAAGTTCCATCTTTATTTGGCACCAACAAGATCAGAACCGCATATGGACTCATGCTTTCCTTAATGAATCCTTTGTTGAGAAGTTCTTCAACTTGCCTTTGTAGTTCTTTGGTGTACAATATGCCAATTTATTGGGCAATTGAGAGTCTGACATAAAATCTATTTAATGCTGGGGGTAACCCTTATAAAAGTTCCTTTAGAAAAACATCTTCAAATTCCTGCAAAATAAAGAAAATAGAAGAGGGAATAGAAGAAAAAGGGTTAGTAGTAAAAGCATGGGCTAGGAGAAGCATAGGTGTTTGGTCATCATGCTCCTTAAAGAGATCCTTCATCCTAGCCAACATAACTATAGGGTTTTTCCCTTTATAACTTGGTACTTCCTCGGCTTCTCCCATATTTCCACTCTTGGGTTCTTGTAATGCCCCGAGTCTGTACCCTCGATGCTACACGGTGCTCATAATCCTGAAGGACCCTAAGCTAACCCATGACTGGTACCTGTTGCAATATCTGAATAGTAATACTACAAATATGCAGAAGTTAGGCAGAACTTGCCATAAGGTTGAATACTAAAATAAAACCGAATATGGTATAACAATACCAAAACTGAAATATCTTTCTGAAAGTACCCTGGTCTGAAAAACCTCTACTGTCTGCATCATGGAGTTGATTGGAAAAGTCCCCAACTAACTCCAACTACAGAAAGTTGTGCTGATAAACAAAAATAGTGAAGAAAATAATCATGTCCTCAAACTATAAGGACTCACCACTAATTCTGACTGCTGAAGATCTATCTGCTAAGGGTGCTCGGGAGCTCGTGCGTCTAAACCTATGATATAAGACATCATAGCACAAGAGAAAGGTATGCGTCAGTACTTTGAATATACTGGTATGCTAAGTGAGGTAGGCTGAAATACATGGCTTCATATGCATGAACAATACTGACTGAATGACATCAATATAACTGAATGAGACTACATGCATGAATATGTATACTGTAACTGAGATTGTGATAACACTGGATACTGAGTTCTGAATTACTGGTTTACTGATAACTAAGTTTACTGATACTCAGTAGCTGATAACTGAGTGACTGTATTTGACATTCTTGATTCTGTGGAACTATACTGATTTTCATACTGAACTGAGTGACTACGTCTGGCAGTACTGAATTTGTTGAACTTAACTGAGTTTTATGCTGAGAGTGAGTCTGAAACTAAAACTGTGGGAGGTAATCATCTAACCAACATGCCTTTTTCAAAATAGATTGTGTTCTAACCTGTAACCCCAGTTGGAGGGTATTAGTACCATGTCATGGGTAAAGACAAGCTATGAGTTAACCCTCTCTAACAAAAAGCTCTTTCATCAACCCTCGCTGGAAGGAAAACTCGTGTGAGATGTATCAATCTTAATCTAGAAGGAAGATATCTCAACCTACGCTGGCTATGTAGTTATGTAATACAGGTATTGCTACTAAGGGTCAAACCCTCTGCTAGCAAAAATGCCACCATCCCTGGGCTTGCTCGGTGTTGAATCCTACTCCCAACTGAATAGACACTGAACTAATTTTCTAGTTCATGCTAGGCTTGACTAAACTGTTACTAATTTTACTGAGTTCCGTTGACTAATGGCATACTACTAAATTCTGTTAGTTGACTGAGTTTATTAAGGTTCGAACTGAATACTGAACTAGATGGGATAATACTGAGTCTACTGAGTTCTCCTGACCCCTATAACTGACTAAGAGTACTACTGATCATGACATGACTGAGATTATTCTATAATGGATATTGGCTCTAGGTAAATAGCTAAATTGTCAGGTATAAATACGCCTAGGACTCGATAGCATGAAAAGTAAAGCTTCACATGATCTTGCATAGCATAAAAATGTACACTTGTTCATAATGCATCTATAAAGGAATTTAATCAAACACTTGCATGGCATAAAATAGTATACATACTAGCATGATATAATCGGATTATTACATTCACATGAGCAATTCATCAAACACTTGGATGGCATAGTATATGCACATAATACTAAATAATATATGAGCATCATGATTCAATTTCCAAATTCACAATTCCATGGGTTTCAACATGAATTCACATGATAAATCATACATATCAAATAATTCTACATCAACCTTGTAATAAATCATAAAATAGAAACCCAATTATAGCAATAATCATGAATACAGTTTGATTTAAAATCATAGAAAGCATGAAATCAAGCTACTTGAAGTTTAAAAGAGTTTCTTGGACTTCAAGGGTGAAAGTAACCCTTGGATGAACACTTCACATACCTTGGTTGCTAAATCTTTGAAGAACAATAATGAAAACTTGAGCTTTGGCTTTTGAATTAGATCACCTAGGGTTATGTTCTTGAGAAGTTTGAGAATAGTGAATGGACTTAGCTTCTAAGAGATCTTAATCTCGTGTTTTGGGGATGATAGGTGTGGGAAAAAGACCTTAATACCACTAAGGATGCAGATTTTAATGGCTGAAAACCAAACTATCGATGCGCAGACCAACGTGTTACGTCATTAGCATCGACGCGATGGCCAACACGCCGTGTCGACTCTACATCAATTCACTAAAATTTGCACTGAGCTGAGGGATAAATCATTTTCCGATGCGAGGGATGATGCGATGCATTGAGATCGCATCGACTCACTATTTTGGTCACTCGAACATGGTCTAAACGAGGTCTAAAAAATTTAAAACTTGTCCGGGAACACCTACTGACATTCCTGATCATGATTCAACCTAAGGATTTATAATTTAAGGTTATAAGAGTCGTAAAATAGAGTTGCCAACTTATGAAGGCCAAAAGAATACTAAGTTTGAATACTTAGCTAGAATTTTCTAAGTCTACGACCCCTTGTAAGCTTAAAAGACTGAGTTGAGCTTAGGATTTTGCAGGGTCTTATAATATCTCCCCCTTGGAAACATTCGTCCTCAAATGAGACTAATTAAACTGAGAATACTAATAGACTGGATTTAGACACTAGACATGCACAAATAAAACATGATTTTATGAATGCAATTACTAATATACTGAATGTGCATATCTGATGCATGAGTACATAGATGAACATGATTCATGAAAGCATGACTGAGATTACTGATAAGCTGAGCTTATATACTGGACATGCATATCTGATGCATGAGTACATGACTGAACTGATTTATGAATGCATGACTGAGTATGCAATATTAATTGATACCAAGTTGGTAGCTATATCTAAATATAAAACTGAGTAAATTCAAAGAAAAACTATTACCTTGGTCTAAGTCTGAGTTTGTAGAGAAGAGGTAAGGATACTTGGTTCACATGTCTACTTCTGCTTCCCAAGTAGCTCCCTTCACAGACTGATTCCACCAAAGTACTTTGACTAGAGAGACTTCTTTGTTCCTCAGTCTGCGAATCTGATAATCAAGGATTTTGACTGAGATCTTTTCATAAGAGAGGCTATTCTGGATATCATTACCCTCTATCGAGACTACTACTGCTGGGTCACCAATGCATTTCTTAAGCAAGGAGACATGGAACACTGGATGCACTGAAGCTAAGTCTGAAGGGAACTCAAGCTCGTAAGCTACCTTTCTGAAACGGCTAAGAATTCGGTAAAGACTGACATATTAAGGACTGATTTTCCCCTTCTTGGTAAATCTCTTCACTCCTTTCATAGGAGAGATTTTCAAAAATACAAAATCACCTATCTCTAACTCGAGATCATTTATCGAAGATGCATGAACGGGAACATAAGAACATAACTGAGCCTGAAACATGATACAGAAACTGAATATCATGAACAGAACTGAGCCCCTGAATACATGGCTTAGGGCTGAGATTGGAACTTGAGGGTCCACCTATGAGTACCCACTACTCCAAACTGGATTTGTTACATGAAGAGAAAATACAAGGTTTAGGTTATGAATGCTTGGAGCTTATAGTGTACTTCCGCTTGGGACATTATGTCCCCTGAAGAATGCTGACTTGGCTGAGATACTGAGAAAACACTGAGATGATGCACAGGGCACCTACGAACTGAATCGTGATAGCATATCAGGGATCTGAAACTGAGGCATGACACCTGAACTGAGCTGAACTCGCAACCATATGGTTGCTCGATCTTAGAATAGTTACATTCATGAGACTTCGGATAGTGCGACTAGATGGAAAGATAGGAACCCAACCATATGAACATTATCCGCCTAACTGCTAAACTGAATTACTGGTTTTGAGGATTAACTTATGATACAAACTTATATTCAACTGGAGCCTTTCTTTGACAATCTTTCTATAGAGTTCTAGTGGCTTTAGGAATCAAGGAGACTTGACAAGGCTGAATAAACAACAACAACAACAACAACAACAAACCTAGTATATTCCCACAAAGTAGGGTCTA
Organism: Capsicum annuum; assembly: GCF_002878395.1. Lineage (NCBI taxonomy): Eukaryota > Viridiplantae > Streptophyta > Magnoliopsida > Solanales > Solanaceae > Capsicum > Capsicum annuum. Next base: position 193,126,465 of record NC_061119.1, on the reverse strand, counting down.
GGGAGGGTAGAGTGTATGCAGTCCATACCACTACCTCTAAAGAGATAGAGAGGCTATTTTTGATAGACCCCCGGCTCAAGAATAAGGACATCATACAAAAGCATCAAAAGCAAGGAACATGATAAAATAACATAGGTACGACATCCACAGAAGATTGTATATTGCCAAACAAAGAACACCAAAGTCCACCTAATTACTGGCTATGACTCATCCACACCATTAGCCCTCTATCCTAATGTTTTTCTCCATACCTTCCTATTCAAGGTCATGTCCTTAGTCAACTATAACTGCTCCATGTCACGCTTAATCACTTCTCTCCAGTATTTCTTTGGTCTACCCCTACCCTAATTGAAACCTTCTAAGGCCAACCTCTCACATCCTGGCTAAAATTCTGTAATATGAGTCGAGGCTTACGAAACATAATCTAAGATGAAGTGACTAAGCCTTATGCACTGCAACTACAAATTTTCAAGCTTAGACATATCCCTTGAATACTCTGTCAACTATACTCTCCACCTTAGTACAGCACACCACCAAAGACTACTGAAAATATTCACATGGGTGCTGAGTATGAGTGTATAAACATACTAACTTATCTGATTACCTAAATGGTTGATAGTTGAATACTTGTTCATGTAATATTAAACTGCACTTAGTCTGAGTAAATGGACTGGAACTATGGAGTACTATACATATAAGGTAAGTACTGACTGTGTAACAGGAGATAACTATGCTTGAACTCATGAAAATTGTATTATTTGAGAATGCAAGACCAAATGTATAACATGATTCTAAAATATTCTATAAATAGAGGTACTGAAACACTGATAATTGAATAATTGATAACTGTATGCTATGGTCAAGTAAAGCTGAAATTGAACTGAGTTACTGATCTGATTACTGGACTAAGACTGTAACTAAGACTGTAATTGAGACTTAACTAAGACTGAATACTAAACTGAGAATAATGTAAAGCATGAGTACATGAGTTATGAGCTGCATGACCTGAGTTTGGAGTTTCTGTTTTCATGGAACACGATTCGTAATACTGAGTGAACTGGAACTCCAATACTAGGAATCGTAAGCGTACATGGTTTTGGATAACGTATACGAATATGAGCTATAATCATAAAGCTAACATCTAAGACATAAATAGATATCACGATAACTGATGGGTTTTTGAGAGTCTGAAATATAATTCTGAGATGACCTGCGTGATCATTCTTGCTACGAGAATAGACAAAAATATCATCAATGAAGGCTATAACAAATATGTCCAAGTACTGCTTGAACACATGGTTCATCAAGTCCATGAAAGCTGTTGGGGCATTGGTAAGACCAAATGATATGTCTAAGAATTCGAAGTGACCATACCAAGTTCTTAAAGCTATTTTTAGAATGTCACATTCTCTAACTCTGAGATGATGATAGCCTAATCTGAGGCCTATCTTAGAAAAGTAACTGGAACCATGAAGTTGGTCAAATAAGTCATCGATTCTGGGAAGTGGATACTTGTTCTTGACCGTGACTTTATTTAGCTGACGGTAAACTACCCATATTCTGAGAGAACAGTCTTTTTTATACACGAAGAGAACTGGTGCACCCCACAGAGACACACTAGGTCTGATGAATCCCTTGTCTAGGAGATCTCTCAACTGTTCTTTTAATTCTCTGAGTTCTGAAGGTGTCATTCTATATGACGAAATAAATATGGGCTGAGTGTATGGAAGAAGGTCTATTCCAAGTTGATTTCCCTTTTGAGAGGGACTCCGGGAAAATCTTTGGAAAATACATCTGGGAATTCACATGCTACTGATACTAATTCAAGACTAGGGGTTTCTGAGCTAGAGTCTTGGACTCAAACGAGAAGGTAGATACATCCCTTAGATATTATTTTTCTTTCCCTTAGGTAAGAAATAAGTTGACCCCTAAGTGATGAAATACTACCCCTTCACTCTAGGACGGGTTCATTTAGAAACTAAAACTGGAAAATTCTGTTTCTACAGTCGACTGAGGCATAGCAAGAATGAAGCCAATCCATGTCGAGAATGACATCAAAATCGGTCATCTCTAATTTGACTAAGTCTACTAAAGTGACTTTTTGAGATACTATAATCGGACAGTTCCTACATTCCTACCGAGCTATGATAGATTTACCCACTGGGATAGAGACTGAGAAAGGCTCTTCTAGAATTTCGAGACTGACTCTGAAGTCAACATCTATATAAGGAGTTACAAAAGACAAAGAAACTCCTAGATCTAGCAGTGCATAAACATGGAAATGATAAACTTGTAACGTACCAGTGACCACATCAGAAAAACTTTCCTAATCCTATCGGGACTGAAGTGCATAGAGTTTTTTTAGACGTTGCCCGGTGGTGGCACTGAAAGCAGCACCCTGCTGATTCGGGCAACCGGTCTGACTCTTTAGCCTGGCTTGCCATATCCGAAAAATACGTCACTGCCAGCTCTACAGACACCCTGATGGTTTCTGCCATATTTCTGGCAAAGAGGATTTGTTCGGGCACTCTTTGGCCTTGACATTCTGGCCCTCTTATTATTTCTCCCCTTTTTACTATGCCTCTCCTCCTTACTCTGCGAAGTATCAGCTATAATCCTAGATAGGATAACAGCCAGATGATTTTTTGAGCAACAACTAAATAAGCTAAAGCAGTTAAAGCAGCTCTAAATTCAGCATGAGAAACATGCTCATTCAGGGGATCTGCTTGAACGGGTGGAGGAGCAGACTGGTTTTCATTACTTCTTTCGTTAGGTTCTTTAAAATACATACTCTGGAAGCATAAGGAAGAGATGAATTAGACTGAGAGTTTAACTTGAGCTCATGCTTACTCACACGACATGAATACTAAAATAAGGGAAACTTTTCCTAAAACATCTCATAACCTCCTGTCCATAAGTGTGGCGCGCTATACACCCATGTACAAGACACTACTAGATGTGAATTTCAGGTTTCCTAGGACTCTGCTGAACCTTAGGCTCTGATACCAAGTTTGTATTGCCCCGAGTCTGTACCCCAGATGCTACATGGTGCTTATAATCCTGAAGGATCATAAGCTAACCCATGACAGGTACCTACTGTAATATCTGAATAGTAATACTACAAATATGCAAAAATTAAGTGAAAACTTGCCATAAGGTTTAATACTAAAATAAAACTGAATACGGTATAACAACACAAAAACTGAAACATCTGTATAAAAGTACTCCAGTCTGAAAATCCTCTACTATCTGAATCATGGAGTTGATAGGACAAGCCCCCAACTAACTCTAACTACTATAAAGCTGTACTGATAAACTAAAATAGTAAAGAAAATAATCATGTCCTCAAACTATGAGGACTCACCACTAACTCTGACTGCTGAAGATCTGATCTACAAGGGTGCTCGGAAGCCCGTGCTCTGAACCTATGATATAAGACATCATAACACAAAAAAAAGGTATATGTCAGTACTTTGAATGTACTGGTATGCTAAGTGAGGTAAGCTGAAATGCATAAGTTCATATGTATGAACAATACTAACCGAATAACATAAATATAACTGAATGAGAGTACATGCATAAATACGTATACTGTAACTAAGATCGTGATAACACAAGATACTGAGTTCTGAATTACTGGTTTACTGATATCTGAGTTTACTGATACTATGTAGCTGATAACAGAGTAATTTTATTTGATAGTCTTGATTCAATGCAACTATACTGAGTTCCGTACTAAACTGAGTGACTATGTCTGACAGTACTGAATCTGTAGAACTGAACTGAGTACTATACTGAGACTGAGTCTAAAACTAAAACTGTGGGAGGTAATCATCTAACCAATATGCCCCTTTATAAATAGATTAGGGTCCAACCTACAACCCCAGTTGGAAAGACATCAATCAATACCGTGCCACGGGTAAAGACAAGTTATGAGTTAACACTCTCTGATAGGAAGCTCTTTCGTTAACCCTCGTTGGTAGGAAAACTCATGTGAGATGTATCAATCCTAATCTGGCAAGAAGATATCTCAACCTACACTAGCTACGTAGTTCTGTAATGTAGAGATTGCTACTAAGGGTCAAACCCTCTGCTGGCAGGAATTCCCCCATCCCTGGGTTCGCTCAGTGTTGAATCCTACTCCTAATTGAATAGACACTGAACTGATTTCCTAGTTCATGCTAGGCTTGACTAAACTGTTACTAATTTTACTGATTTCCATTGACTGATGGCATACTACTGAATTCTGTTAGCTGACTGAGTTTACTGAGGTCTAAACTGAATACTGAACTAGACGGGACTAATACTGAGTCTACAGAGTTCTCTTGAGCCCTGTAACTGACTTAGAGTACTACTGATCGTGACATGACTGAGATTATTTTATAACTGATACTAGTTCTAGGTAAATAGCTAAATTGTCGGGTATAAATACCCCCAAGACTCGGTATCATGAAAAATAAAACTTCTCATGATCTTGCATAGCATAAAAATGTACACTTGTTCATAATGCATCTGTAGAGGCATTTTATCAAACATGTGCATGGCATGAAATAATATACATACTAGCATGATATAATCCGATTATTACATTCACATAAGAAATTCATCAAACACTTGGATGGCATAGTATATGCAGATAATACTAAACAACATGTGAGCATCATGATTCAATTTCCAAATTCATAATTCCATAGGTTTCAACATGAATTCACGTGATAAATCACACATATCAAATAATTATACATCAACCTTGTAATAAATCAAGAAATAAAAACCCAATTATAGTAATAATCATGAATACACTTTGATTTAAAATCATGGAAAGCATGAAATCAAGCTATGTGAAGTTTAAAAAGGTTTCTTGGACTTCAAGGGCTGAAGGAACCCTTGGATGAATACTTCACATACCTTTGTTGCTAAATCCTTGAAGAACAATGGTGAAATCTTGAGCCTTGGCTTTTGAATTTAGATCACCTCAGGTTTCTGTTCTTGAGATGTTTCAGAATAGTGAATCGATTTAGCCTCTATGAGGGATTACTCTCGTGTTTTGGGAATGACAGGTATGGGAAAAAGAACTTAATACCCCTGAGGATGCGGCTTTTAATGACTGAAAACCAAACTGTCAATGCAAAAACCGATGCACCACATCATTGGCATCGACGCAATGGTCAATGGATCGCGTTGAGTCTACGTCGATTCACTGGAATTTGCACTGAGCTGAGGAAAAAATTATATGTCAACGCGATGTATCGAGATCGCGTTGACTCACTATTTTGGTCACTCGAACATGGTCTAAACGAGATCCAAAAAATTCAAAACTTGTTCGAGAACACCTATTGACATCCCTGATCATGATTCAACCTAAAGATTGATACTTTAAGGTTATAAGAGTCATGAAATAGAGTTACCAACTTACAAAGGCCAAAATAATACTAAGTCTGAATATTTAGCTAGAATTTTCTAAGCCTAAGACCCCTTTGCAAGCTTAAAAGACTGAGTTGAGCGTAGGATTTTGTGGGATCTTATAGTTCCCTTTCTTTTCTCCCCTTTTCTTTTATTTCTCCCAATTGTTGATGTATCTCACTCACTTGACATGGTGAAAGAGGGTGAAGTGTGAATTTTTGGTCCTTGAATTCAAGTAAATACCTATTAGTTCTTCCATCATGCTTGGTATATCTATCAATTTCCATGTCCTACCCAACAACAAATAACATGCTTGCATAGGAATTACATCATATAACACCTCGTCTTGGTAATTTCCCACTTGGAACAGAATCAAGCATTGGCAAGTCACCTTCAATTCTCCACACTCATTCAACCATTATAACTTGTTGGGACTTGCATATGAATTAGTGGGGAGTTTTAAGAAGTCAACCATAGTAGCACTAGCTACATTAGTGCAACTCCTACTATCAATAACCATCGTATATACACCTCTCTTGATAAGACACTTAGTATGGAATAGATTTTCCCTTTGGCTTGGATCATCTAAAACCTTACTAACCATGACTCGCCTCACCACAAAGTTTGGAACTTGACACTCACCCTCTTGTGGCCAAGTGTCCTCTTCAAAACATTCTTCTTGTACCTCATTTTCAATTTGCTCTCCATCTTGAGGCTTGGCCTCATTATCCTCGGTTTATAACTCTACCTCCTCTCTAAGATAGTATAACTTCCCTTCCTTAAGGATTACATTCCTTTTGTTTGGACACTCACTAGCATCGTGTCCCCACCCTTAATATTTAAAGCATTGACCCCTTAGAATTGTAAGTTCGGTTTGGCTTACCTTCATTTCTTAGAGGTTGATATTGGGCAGCCTTGGCCACGGTTTGTGGAGCATGAGATGAAGGATTTTTGTTCTTATTCCAACCTGAAGATGTTGGAATAACCTCTTTGTTTCTAGACCAACCCGCGGGTCCTTGTTATCCTTTGGACTTGTAGGTCGCCTTCTCTTTGATTTCCCTCTCAACCTTTAGTACCCATTGGAAGATACCATTTATAGTTTCAAACTTATGAAGAGTCATGTGAGAAGTGATCTCTTTTTCCAACCCAACTTTAAAGCGTATAATATCATGATGTACTTTTCTTCCCGGTGATCAAGCTTCAAAATCAATTGTTGAAATTCATCATAGTAAGCCATGACACTCTTGCTTCCTTGCCTCAAGTCGTATAGTTTTGCAAGGAGCTCATGTTTATATCTCTCTGGTATGTATCTCTCCCTCATAAGTCTCTTCAATATTTACCAAGGAGGATGTTGACCACCAATCATCATATTCCCAAACCTTTTAGTATAATCCTACCAAGTATTGTCATAGCCTTCAAAGTGGGTTATAACATAGCAACTCTTCTTCTCTTTGGATAGATCATTAACTTGGAAAAACTTTTCATAAGAAGACTCTCATGAAAGCTACACTTCGGGATCACTCTCACCTTTGAAAATAGAAATGCCAACCTTGATAGAATTGGTGTCAACCTCTAGGTTTCCTTATGGATTTCCATGACTATGTCTACCTTCATGCCCTCAGTATATACCTTGATGTCCTCTTTGCTCATACCTACCTCTTATCTCTTCTTCAATCATGTAGTTATAATTGTAAGCTCCATAATCCTCTTGTTGATCTCCTCTACCATATTCTTCTGCATGGACGGGTCAGTTTTGGTTAAGTGGAGCTTGATATAGGGAATTTAGTAGATGGTAAGGCCTTTGGTTAAGTAGATATTGGTTGGGAAGTATAAGATTTTGTAGAGCATATGATATTTGCTTAAGTGGGTCTTGTAGTGGGGATTCGGATTTGGACTTGGTATTTGGTTTCCAAATCCTTCTTGTTGGACTTGAGTGAATTGAGGGTCAAGTGGTCTTGTGGGGTTTTGGTTTTGAGAGTAAGTAGGTGTTTGGGTCTGATTTTGTAGAGGTCTTGGTGGATAGAGCATTTGATGGAGGGTCTCGGGTGTGATGGTAGTAGAGGTGTTTTAGGCTTGTCCACTCGAAGACACATGGTAGCGTTGAGGAGTAGAGGGTTGGGAGCTTCTTTGACTCTCAACTTGATCCATCCTCCCACTCAATACTGACATATCCGCCTCTAGTCTACCAAAACCAGATTGTATCATTTTTATTTCACGGGTAAAGGCTTCAAGTTGAGCCAAGATAGCACCATTAACATCATTACCCACGGTTTGAGAGGTTGTAACCTCGGGTTCCATTAAAATGTACCTAAAACACACCTACAAAACAATACACAAGTTAGTTCAAAAAAGCCTCACCACACTCTCACTCTTTTATTTTTACCTTACACTTAGCTTCACAAGTGTTGAAAGTCGGATTATACTTCATAAGTGATTGAGGGATGAGTATGCTCTTGTACGGAGTAGATTTTTGTTGGAAAGACTCAAATTAATCTTGTTCGGACTTGAACCAACAAACTACAACGAATCACAAAAGAGAAAAGCACACAAGGAACGTAAACACGAAAGAAAGAACTCTAAACTAACTCACAACCTAGTAGATAGTTACTAGTTTGTCAATTAGTACTAGAATCAACAAAATACAACTAAGGAAACAAGAATAGAAACTAAGAATCCAAAAATTGAGCCTAAAAATATGGGTGTCCAAAGTGATGACGTGGCATCTTGTGGATGGATGAAAAATTTTGAAAAATTTCTGGCTCTTCAACTTTGAGTTTCGGCCAACTTCAATCCAAGGAGTGTAGAATCGGTTTTGAGGGAGATATTGTAAGGTTTTGGAGACTTTTTCAAGCTCAAATGAGTTTGAATTTGAGTTGGTCCCCCTCCCCCCCCCCCCCCCCCATACTTTCAATTGTATTTGAATATTCCCTTTGTTCAATTCTTCTTTGGATGACTTAGAATATCGTGGAATATTCTTTGTACAAACAATTTCTACACTCTCTTTCTTCTTTTATCTAGATCAAACCACCTCTTTTGAATATTCTTCTTCAACAAGATATGAAGATGAGGAAGAACAACAAGAATATTCGAGAGTTGACCAACATTTGACCACAAAATGACCTCCAAATTTGAAAATTCTTGAAGATCAAGGTCACTTTGCCAAGCCAAGCACAAATATCACTCTATCAAATCAAAAATACCACAACCACAATAGCCCAAAATGAGATCCACCTCAAATACCTTTAAACTCTAGCTCAACAATGGTGGATAGCTCAAAACAACCCGATTTTGGCTCAAATTTGTAGATCAAGACTCTATTAGTGCTAGGAAACAAGAATCTAGCACTAGAATCTAACAAAATACACAAAAACTAAGTAGATCCAGGACGGCCTAAGTGACAAAAATGTGACTCAATATTTTTTTATTATTTTTGGACTTTTGACTCTTTTTTTGTGATGATTTTCTTCAAGGTAACAACAATTCAAGACTTAGAGTTGTAGAAACAACCCTAAACGTGGCTCTTTATACCAAATGATATAGTAATCAACCTAAAAAGATGAAAATCTAGCCTAATGAAAGAGATGAAGCCGAGACACTAACACAAGAAGCAAAGACACAATCGAATTTAAGAGAATAAGCAAGAAGAACACCAACTAAGTGCAAAAATGTTAAGATAGATATCTTGACATAGAAACATACAAACCAAGAGAACCAAGGGATGTATCAAATCCCAAGACCCAAATGACCTATATGAGTAACACCAAGATCTTACGTTAACACAAAAGGAACTCAATCTTCCCCAAGCACCAAGGTTTCTAAGCCAAATACCAACACTAGTGAAATCCACACTAGATGCTAGCCCTAGTTACAATCTCACAAAGGAGAGACGAAAAGATGTTTCAAAGTTTGTCTTTCAAGATCATTCAAAAACTAATGAGGAAATAAGCCTAAAAGTCTATTTATAGCTATTACATACAAAGACCAAAATGCCCTTAATAAGTCTTGAAGGAGAGGTGACCTTGGAATGTGAGTAAGTGGCGGCCTTGGAGTGTTTTCAAGGTCCCTCTTCACACTTTAGCATATGCACTCCTTTGGGTGAATTCATGACACACTCACAAGCATCCATCTTCATGAACATGGATTGTAGACTTTGTAATTCTCGAGCTTGACTCCTCGTGAATGGCCTTGAGCTCTTGGCACCCGTATCATTATAATTTCTATTAGTTGAGTTATAGGAATTAGAGTTTATAATTCCTAGGTTACAAGAGTTTTGTAATCAGTTGTTGTTAAGGCTCATTGTTGAGTAGAAAAGTTGGGGCTAAATCTGGTAGAGGTACAGGTCCTGAATTTTATACCTTTTTGACCCGGGTGTTTTCCACTTAAAAATATTTTTGTTCTGTACTTACTATCTTTACTGCTTTCACTGGAACACGTTAGGCAACCCGTTCCATCAATAGGCAACTGCTAGGCTAAACTAAGGTAATGAGTAGGGCACGTATTCTAATAGAACCCATATCCAAAGATGGCGGATGGTCCACCGTTGTTAAGGAGCCAGCGAAATCCCTCATTTCCCTGTGATGAGGGATCAAATCTTAGTGGAAACATCATATTTTTAGACTTTTTTCCTTTATCCCTTTACCTTTTATAGGAACCCACAAGTTTTGATTGTGAATGCATTCGTATTAAGATTCATAATCATAGACATATCAGCGTGAAAGTAATTCAAATACACAATTAAGAGTAAGATCAGAAAGGAGAGATTGGATTAAAATACGAAATATGTATTAAGAGTAATATCATAGACATATTGACATGATTAATTTAAAAAGTGCTTCTGCTGATTTCAAAATCCATAATTGTGTGCTGGACCTGATTGAGTCGATATAGAAATTTGACAAGACTTCATACAATTTCATGGTTCCTATGTGTTAAAACACGCATTTATAAGTCACGATTGGCATCTAAAGAGCGACTTTATTAGTCCTAATTTATATGGCACCCTTTCCTTATTAAGTCGTCTCGAAAAGAATGTTTCTTTCTATAATTAGAAATTACCTGAACTTCAAAATTTTCTTCACCATTAATGAAATAATTTATAATCACACAAATATCTTAAGTATATTTTGGACCACAAATTTAAAAAATCTTCATTTCTTTCTTAGAATTTTTGTCAAGTCAAATTGTGTGACATGATTTGGGATGGATGGAGTTTTTTTTGTTATTAGGTGAATCGTTTCCATTTATTATCTTAGCACCAGATCATTATTCAAAATAAGATCAAATCACATAGATAATCAAATATCTCAAAATACAACAGAAGTATCGAATCCGGCATAAAGTTTAAAACAAACTATAACCCACAATAACATCATCAAAGGAACATCTAAAGTGTGAACAAAAGATCTAGGAGGGGTAGCTTAAAGGTGAGACTCGTAAAATGTTTCAGTTTAGCCCCAAATTTTGAGGTTTCAAAAAATTTTAGTAGTGAATATTATGATTTTAATTTCACTTAAAACAATATTAGAAATTGTGAAAAAAAAGTACAAAATTTAACACTTTCATTACAATAAAAAAGGACAGTTCGGTGCATTAAAGCTTTCAGTATATGCAGGATCTGGGGAAGGTCCCCACCACAGGGGTGTATTATACGTAATCTTACCTTGCATTTCTACTAGAGGTTGTTTTCACCACTTTCTTTACAAGATTCAATAAAATTAGAGAATATTGTCATGTCCTTAGTCTACAATTAAGCACACGTACGACACTAGGATTTGCTAAGAGAATGAGAAAAAAGAACACGAGAATTATTAGAAAGATTTTTATTAGAGAGAACATGAATATATTTTCTTGATGATTTTGCAAATAGATGCCCCTCTATTTATACTACTCTCCTAGAAGCTAAAGTGTAAATATAAATTAATATACAAGTCATTATTCTAGAATTCCCTACACGACTAGAATGTCCGAAGGACCTTCCATACAATTCTATAGAATTTTAAGGTCTTCCAATGGAATTCTCTTTATGTCTCTAGAATATTCTACCAAGGCTAGTCTCTTTCTTATGTAAGTCTTCCACATGGACAAGTTTGTTCCACATGGCACCTAAATTGTGATGACGTGGTGGGTCATCACACTCTTCCTCACCCGTTCTTACGACGACCGTTGCCTATTGTTGTTGCATAAACTCCCAGATCTTATCTTTAAATTACCACAAGGCCTCATATCTTTCTCATATGTCTTTCTCCGATGATTGTCCTTCTAATAGATGTGGAACATGAGAATGTTTGTTTATCCTTATCTTCCTTAAGACTTACATTGGTTTTCTTGAATGAAGACGCTCATTTCATGAGCCCTTTGACTACCTGCATAAACAAAAGTTGTGCTTGGTTCTGTTTGGGCACCATAATTACTGTCCTCCTTGTTCTATTACCCAATGATAATGGAGGTAGGGATTGATCAAAGTATGACAATTTTTAAAGAGCTCTTGCCCTAGGATAATATCAAAGATTTCCATTGTTGTAAAGTTTATTGTACCTTTTCAGTTGCCTAATTTCACACCAACACCATTAGCAACACCATGAGCATTTTGAGGCTCGACATTCACGGTCTTAACATGGGAATTAGTTGGATAGGACTTCAACTCTAGTCTCTTCGTTGCGGCCTCGATCACAAAATTATGAGTTACTCTAGTGTCCACTAATGCACGAGCGAGATTGTTGTTGATGATTAGGTCCACCTACTAATTTTCATTCTCGTTGGTTTGACTAGTATGATGGATCCACATAGTCCAATTATACCCAATTGAGTTGTGAACGAACTCTCTCCTTGCGCCTGCTCCTTCTGCTCAAGCACCATAGTGCTAAGACTCTTTTAAGTCAGAATAATTCTTAAAGCTATGTAGCCCTCAGCATATGTAGCATCCCTTCTTCTCGGCTGGTGTATTCTTTTCAGTGTAGCTCTGACAACCAATTGACTCCTTGCTATCAAACTTGTGGATATCTTGTGTCTTATAGTGGTGTTGATGTACTTCCTTGCTTGTATCATATTCTCCACCACATTTAGCACTGCCATCCTGAGACTCGTTGTCTTTTTCCTTGTCAAACTTCTCATTATTGGATTCATCAAAGACTCGAAATCCTCGAAATCCAATATGGCTCAGTATAAATTTGTGACTCATCGACGTTGCAACTCCTGCTTAGCCCAATTCTGCAACCCGTCCAATGAAGTTGAACAACAAATCATCATTTGTGTGTTTGGGAATTTGAATCATATGAACACCTTAACATAGTCACGTATGCTCTGTCTGCTTGAACTCCCTAAATTTTCTTCTTTCCTCGTACAGGATATTATTTTGGAAGAACTGACGCATGAACTTGGCCTTAAAACCGATCCCACATCTTAGTATTGTACGTACCTCTCTCAACATCAACTATTTTCCTTCTCCACCATAGCATGATATTCTCGAATAGTTACAACACAGCGGTGTTGATCTTGGATTCATCGTCTCTTACTTTTCGATGCTTGAAATAGTTCTCCAAGTGCCAAAGAAAGTTCTCTACCTCCTGTGCATTAGCCTCAATCTTAGTCTCTCTCGTCAGAATAACATTCCTACCTGCTTCAGTTGTGCCATCGTTAAACAGCTCTTTGAGTACTTCTACCTTTGCTTTCAAGGCATCGATAGTGCTCACGCCTTCATAAGTATGCACTCGTGTAGTGATGGTTTGTAGTAGCTCAACCTTGGCCTGTATATGCCCCTCCAAGTCATTTTAGATGCTCTCGATATCTTCAAGAGTGTGTCATTTAAGAACTCCAAGGATACCCTCCACAACATTGGTAAAAGATGTCAATAGTGTATCCCTACATTAACCTTCATAACCCGCTCCTTATCGAGCGAGATGTCCTCGGGCAGGACCTTTACTCCATCCTTGCTCCCCTTCGTGGTAGATGGTTCCTTGGAGGTAAGCACTTGACACAACTTCATACATAACCTCGTTGCTCATATTAGCGGCATTCCTCTTCTTTTCATCTACCTTCTTACCAGCGACATCCTGACTGATGCTAGACAGGGTGTTAGCAGTGTTAAATTCTCCGTCATTTGCCATTTCCTTAGTTATAACCTTGCTCTGATACTACTTTGTTACGTCGTTAGTCTTCAACTAAGCACATGTGTGGCATTTGATAAATCGTTCACGCTATTACACCATTTGCTCATGCTTTTGCTGTGTCAAGTCATCCTAAGACACTAGGAATCACTGAGATAATGAAAAAAATATATAAAAGAATTATTAGGAAGATTTGTATTAGAGAGAACATGAATATTTTTTCTTGATGATTTTTCTAATGAATACCCTCTATTTATATTACTCTCCTAGGAGCTAAAGTATAAATATAAATAATATACAAGTTCTTATTCTAGAATTCTCTACACAACTAGAATGTTCCAAGGAGCTCCCACGCAATTCTATAGAATTCTCAGATCTCCCAATGGAATTCTCTTTATGTCTTCCGCCAAGGACTGATCTCCTTCTCATGTAAGTCTTTCACATGGACAACTTTGTGCCAAGTGGCGCCTAAGTGGCGTGATGCCGTGGTGGGTCATCACAATATGGTCGCATATTTCTCCTTAAAACCTTAAAAGTGCAATTTGGAGAAGTCTAAAAGATCAAATGTCTGTTGAGCTCACCCCTTGATGCTATTAACACTTTCATTACAGAAATCAAATTTAGAAAAAAAAAAATGTAAATGAAGTCTCTGTTTTGACAAAAATGAGCCTCCCCTGATTATCTTAGAACTGTTTAATCTTATGATTACTTGTTCTATTTGAAGAACAGAAATTTCATGTTTCATTGTCAAGCGCGTATGATAATGAAAGATGTGTTAAAAATGGCAAAATTTCTGCTCTTTGAGTAAAATAGTATTGGGTACGATGTAGTTTTGATGATTGACAAACTGACAAAGTGATATGAAACATGTCAGTTAAGCTGGTTCACAGACGCACTGTCTCATGTAGCTGAACTCGTAGCAAAATCATCAATGATTAAAGGCAAGGGTGGAAGAAATCAAGAACTAGATAATTGGTTAATTCTGATAAACTCAAGGAAATAAACATATCCTAATTTGAAGAAGTTGAATTTGATTCAAACACATATCCTAATTTGAAGAAGTTGAATTTGATTCAAACACTTTATGATACAGGGAAAGCAAGTTGAGTTGGAAAAGGAATCCTATGGAAAGAAGGAGTTTCACTTCTGAGCATATTTTGAGGAGTCATATGTGTAGAAGGAGAAAAATTTTGCAAATTGAAGAAATCTACCGAAGATAGGAAACATACTAATTGAAGGACTCTTTGTTAGATCAATTAAGTTTTCGATGGATGACACATGAATGGACCATGTTACTTGAGTTAGTCCAAGCATAGGAAGACAAGTTTCAAGTATCACTGATAGATGCAGACAAAGATTGCCTAAAGTCAGGAATGAATGAGCGAGCCAAATTCTGATATACTTAAATTACTAATCACGTAAGAAATTGAAGAAGTTGTGGTTGAGTAAAATACTTAAAGATAAAGATGATCTAAAGAGTTGGAGTTTGACTACAACACTAAGGAGACAAGAGTTGGAATTGAAGAAGGAGTCTCACTTGAAATAGAACTCTATGCAATGAGAGTTCTGATTAAAGGAGAAGTTTGAAATAAAGAATGACTTTTTGGAGAACTGTGTTTAAATAGAAGATGCATAATTCATAGTAACTGGCACACTTACAAAGAGAGAAAAGGCTAAACACGATCAAATTAAGAAAGTTCATAATTAAGAGAATTCTGACCGAAGATTCAAGTGCTGCCAGTACAAAGGAACAGATTGACAAATCTATTTCACAGGATTAAACTTTACAGTTCATGAGTCAGTTTAAATGTATTGTTCTTACTGAGTTGTAATTTATTGCTTTCCTGGACTGATTGTTTAGAATACTGAGCTGAGTTAACTTCAAGTTTGGGATAACTCGAAGTGGGTTCAACAGTCAAGGATGATTATTGAGTTATAGGAATTAGAGTTTATAATTCCAGTTATTGAGTTATAGGTTAGAGTTTATAATTCCAGTTATTGAGGTATAGGAATTAGAGTTTATAATTCCTAGTTGTTGGTTACAAGAGTTTTGTAATCAGTCGTTGTTGAGGCTCAGAGTTATTTAGTGAAGTTGGGGTTAAATCCTGTAGAGGTACAAGTCGTAATTTTTTACACCTTTTTGAGTCGGATGTTTTCCACGTAAAAATCATTGTGTTCTTTACTTCCTGTTTTACTGCTTTCTTGGAACACATCAGACAACCCGTTTCATCCATAGGCAACTCTTATGTTAAAGTCATTGATCAGTAGGGCACGTACTCTAACAGATGGTGATGTTGACCTCCAAGGGCCATATTTAATTATTTCAAAGTTCACCTAGTTTACTAAACGCAAAGTTGAGGTTTGAGTATTGAATTGTATGTTCCTCCCCGCCTCCCTATCTTTTTTTTTTTCGTACATTGGAAAAGACTGAGTTTACAGAGTTTAACAAAGAAATGAAAGAATTTTTGAAATTTGTGGTTTAAAGCAAGTCAGATATTTGTGTGACTGTAAATATCTCATTATAGGGAAAACGAGAAATTTAAAGTTAAATTTCTTCTACGTATCCGAAAAAAAAAAGGTCAGCTCGTTGCAATAAAGCTACCGCTATGCGTGGTGTCCGGAGAAGGGCCCCACCACAAGGGTGTATTGTACGCAGTCTTACCTTGCATTTCTGCCGGAGGCTGTTTCCAAGGCTTAAACCCGTGACCTCCGCAGCAACTTTACCAGTTACTCCAAGACCGTATCATTATTTTTTGGACAGAGTGAAAAGAAAAGTGCATCTCGTTAATTATCACAGAGGGAGTAATAAATTTCTTAATATCTTCCATAAGCTACAAGTCTTAAGCCTACTAGGTGAAAAAACTCAATTTCCTCATCTTCAAGATCACCAAATCTTCCTCGTGTATATGATGACATTCATTTGACAGAAAATCTGCACATTTGTTCCTCCGCTCCCCATGTAAATACAAAAGGGTGTCAGAGCAGTGTAGTTAGAAGCTCACTTACGTTCGTAAATGCAGATAAGTTCATATGGAAACTTCAAGGACCAGGATCTTGATCTTCCATTTCTTCAAGAATAACATACTTAGCAGTTGTATTTCCTAACGGTGATCCAATTTCATCTTCATTTGTGCTACCTTTCTGTAATTTGTCGTTCCTATGTAATGAAAATGGAAAAACAACGTCAATACATGTCATTAAACCATCCTAACAGTTCCATCATATGCTTTTAATGACTACCAAAGTCCCATTTGCGACTAAAAATAGGCCGATATCAACAATTTGATTGAACTACTATAGCTTAACTAAACATATTTCGATGTGCTTTCTTTTAAATGACGACCTAATGGCAGAAACAGTTATTGAGAAACTAGCACCTGTGCCAGATTCACAATGAATGAACATATTGTCCTTTTAATCAAGGGCTAAAGTGCTAGGAATGGTTTAAAATAGTATTAAAGGCTATTACAGGTCTTCGTGTTTTTTACCTTCTTATTTTGGTTCACATGCAGTGTGGCATTGCATGGGCTCTGTATCTCAGCAAAGAAAAGACATAACATTGGAGAAACTTGCAGAAATAAAAGATATTGTCACCGGCAGACAAAAGTGTACTTTAAACTGAGGATCACGAATTGATTAGATGAAACAGAATATACACATATTGTGTTTGGTAAAAAGGACTTAATACTAATCTAGTTTTAATGTCAATGCAGAGCGAATAATCATGAGATAACTTCTTGCTAAAACATGAAGGACTCAGTCACTTACTTGTACCAGTTAAACAAACTGACACCAAAAATTATCGTCATGAGACCGAGCCCTTTCATCCAGGTAAAGTCATCGTGAAAATAAAACACAGCAACCTGAACAGGCAGCAGTCACGATTACCATCTATTTCATGAACCGTAAAAAACATGGACTCCAGAAACCATAGGAATTTGACAGATATAAAAAAAACTATTCAATTGAAGCAATCCAAGTCCTGTCTCAGTCTAATTATTGTTCGAATAGTACAATCTACTTGAGGTAAGCAAACTTCACTTAATGAGGCCAACCAGAGAAAATAGGACTCGAGTGCATAGACTTGCATTGAGATCACTTAGAATATTGAGTTTATGCAGAGGCGAACCGAGGATTTGAAGTTGTGAATGCACCAGTGTTGTCAAAGATGCACATAAGCCTCGAAGTAAGACTCAAAATATGTTAAGCGCTCGCCTCGCTTAATGTGCAAGGGTTCTAATTTCTGATACATATTTTCCCTTGTCAATGAGGCTTTCTGAGGATACAAACACTAAACAATTGATATTTCACTTTATCAAAAAAAAAAAATTGTGCTCATATATTTGTCATTTATGCTTATATTATTAGTCTTGGACTAGACATATATTTATATCTTTTCTACCTTTATGCCTTTTTTCGTTAAATTTCACGCTTTATTTGTACTTTGTGCTTAAACACAATAAACCTTGAAGTTTTTCTACGCTTATTGTTTTTTGATAATATTGTGGAGCACCAATATTATCTTAAGATGTTAAAAAAAAATTCGGTGTCGATTTAGGAATATTATCATATTCAATTGGTCGCTAAAGACATGAACAATACTGAACAAATAAATAGATAGAACAAATAAGAATTTTAAGCTAATAACTTTACTTTCATATAATATGAAGTTTACTTATAACGTTTATAAACAATTAGTTCTGGTAGCTCAATGGTAGGGTTCTCCTTATGGGCTGGTCGCAAGTTCAAATCCCTATTCCAACAATTTTGTTGTTATAAATTTTGTAATAAGCCTTTAAATTTGAAGTATTGAAAATAAAAAAAGGTGTTGTATGAATCGGGGATTGATCCCTAGCTTAAATTTGAAGTATTGAAAATAAAAATTTAAGGTGTTGTATGAATCGGGGATCAATCCCTAGCTGCATGGATGGAAGGGCTAGCTTCACGCAGCGCACCAATGTGCACCACCATTCATTTCAGGGTGCATTATTAAATGTATCCCAATTTTTCAAGGTATATACACATATATATACAATTTTTTTCGACGTTAACGGGTGCATGTGCACCCCCATCGATACATGTGGGTCCGCCCCTGAGTTTATGGTTCTGAATTCTAAAAAAAGGAAGCTTACTGGATTTTAAATTCACTGTTTATACATATTAAATAAACTTCTTAACACAAATACAATATTTTGACTAAAGCAATTGAATTCTGCCGAACCCATAGCTTTCTCTCTAGCTCCGAGCCTGACAATAGGACAAGCTTAGTCTATTAGCGGTCTCATTTCCACATGATAAACTCCCTCTTGTTGGATAATTTCCTATGTTGAACAGATTGAGCTTTCTATCATATTTCTTTTTCTAAGTATGTTATCCATACTCCAAATAAGCATTTCTGTAGACTACCTACACCCTCCCCCGTGCCCCCAAGTACTGGCAAATAACAACAGAAAACAGAAGGAAGAAAGTACAAAGTCAGTGCTAAGTGACCATTCAAAAGACAAACGAAATACTCTTTTGGCTTATTTTTGATAACCTTGATTCACCAAAGTTACAACCAACAATTTTTTGATAAAAGAAGTTTAAGCAAATCATTGCAATCAGCAGACAGACCAGAGGTAAGTATTCATCATTGGTCTGATACTGGGGCGGATGTAGAGTAGCGGCAATGAAACTGATACCTTCGACTTGGAACATAAATTTTGTATAATAAAGTTTCACTAAAATTGCAACATATGGTAGGTACTGAACCTATAATTTTTAAAATACAGTGAGTTGAATGCTAAGAACTTTAAAGGTTGACCCCACAGAATTTAAATCTTGGAACCGCCTTTGGTATGATATAATGACTTCTCAAGAATCTTGTGCTAGAATCCGTCGTCAAGCAATAAAGAGAGACTTTATAAAGTATCAGCATTATAGAATTTTTGGGAGTTTATCATCAGTGCATTAATTCTATACAAAATATGACAAGGTTTATAGTTCATACCAAGATAGTGACTGCCTCCTTTACAACTCCCGCTATTGTCACTGTTACAGCACTTGTGATAGACACAAGAATATATTCCGTCAACACCTGCAGTAAATAAATGCTGCTAGATAAGTTGTAAAAAGAAGTTATCTTTATGTACGTCCAGGTTCTTTGATAATTGATAATCGTTTGTAAATGATCAACCCTATTACTTATAAGAAGGCCTCATTTTCTCCAGGAAAAGAAAATGGGGAAAAACAAAACAACCACTATGAGAGGGGAAATCCTCAAATTGAACTGATACCAGTACTTAGGCACATGCATACCATAAAGAAAGCCAAAGTTCCACCGAAAAGCATCAGCAAACAACTTCTAGCTATATGCCATGAGCTATCAAAGTAATTGGTATGTCTGAATTCGTGCCACGGATCAAAAATAAGGGAAAGCACAGCAGTTGAAAGAGTCATTACTGGAGTAACATAGCTCATTAGGGTGAGTGGATTTTTTAAACCTGGAATAACAAAAGCATGCATGTCATACACAATTAATTCACAAACTATGTAACGAATACTGAACCAACTACTTTCAAAATATTTATTTGGTCAAAACTAGGATTAAGACAAAGCAGATCAAACAAGATGATCATTTTTCAATCTTTGACAAGCTAACAAAGTGGATCATACAATTTTTTCGAATTTAGATTAGCAAAACAAGATCAGTTTTGGAAGAGGGCCTTGGAGCAACGATAAAATTATCTTTGTGGCCTATAGGCCACGTATTTGAGTTGTGGAATCAGCCACTAATTTGTGTTAGGGTAGGGTGCCTACATCACACCCTCTTGGGGTGCAACCCACCTTGGACCTAGCGTGAATGCAAGATGCTTCGTCCATCGGACTGTCCTTTTAATACAAGATCAGATTTGATGCAATCGAAGTAGTGGTGCAGCCGGTGCCGCTACAGCTGCTAATAATGATGATGATGATAACAACATCTCAAGAATGCTTAAAATTTGCTAAGAGTTGTTCATAGTCCTTACCATAGGCTTCTTTCTTTATGCCAGTTTTATGTCAGCAGGACCAGTTGGATATGGAAAACAAACCCAAACATACACAAAGTAAGCATATACTATTGACAAAACAATGGAAAGAGGAATCAATGATAACGATGCAACGAATGTCACAAATCCAACCTGCAGAAGAATCTGAGTCATAGTCCAGCGAAACCCAGACATAACTGCAGCAAGCATAACAAAGACAAATCCCCAAAACTCAAATTCTGTCTCCTTTGCAACTGTATTATCAGACAATAAAGGTCAGACTTGTCTAGAAAACAGATATAAATTAACGGACGACACAATTATCCACAAGGTGATAAATCTCACTAAAGCACTCAATAAGAAGATTATCTAAGTTGGTTCAATTTGTCAATGATAGTTGTAAAAAGAACACCACAAAGGAACACAGCCTTATGCAATCAGTTGAAGTCAGCTGCAACTACTCCTTTTTCTAGATGTATATATTACTGTTAGAACCCCATAGAGGGTGAGAAATTTGGTTGTTGTCTCCTTATTTAGTTTTGCACAATCTCCACCGCATTAGCTAACTTTTTGGGTTGAATTTGACCAAAGATCCATTTTTTAAACATAGCACCAGAGGCGGACCGATCTCTATTCTTTGTTCACTCAATGTGTGCTCCATGATGTAAAGATATGACACTTGGGTCTAACTCAACCTCAAAAGCTAGCTCATGACGGGTGGATTGTCCAAGTACATATAAGCAGACCGCCAAAGTTCATTTCCCAACCAATGTGGGACTTTCACCCACTCTAACAGATATTATGTTTCCACATTGTTAGCTTTGGGGATTGAGTTAGGCCCAAGTCCATCATGTTAACAATATAGACAGCAATGCTCATAGTTAAAACCATGATTCACTACATCTCTTGAAATAACCTTGTTCGACTTTGATCTCATTTGTCATGGTTCTGTCTACTTTTCATATTAATGACTATAATGGGCTGAAACAGTGAGGCATTGGAAAAAATTGAGAATAATTTTAATCCATTTCTTCCTCAGTACCTTCTACAGTGTTTACTCGGATCACTTCCCTCATCAGTTTCAGTCCATTTATTTGTATTTCTTAATTCCTTCTTCTTAAACCAAGACCCCCACATAACATAATCATGTCAGCTTCTATTTTTGTATCGAAATACTTTCAACTTTGGAAAGAAGGAAAAAGAAGACGAGTCTAGGAAAACACAGTTTTATGAGTTTCAATAAAAACAAAATACTCTTCTCAATACAAAGCAACAGTTTACAACAAAAGATGTGATTGTTATCCGCTAAAGACTCAAAAGTGTCTTTCCTCAACAACTAACAGTTCAGGGGAGAGATAAAGCATCTTCAAACCCATCATTGTCGTATCTAAGCAAAAAAGGTTATTCAATCTCTAAGCATATATTGAATCAAAATGGTCATCACAAGATTAGAAATGAGAAAAGTAAATGCTTTTACCAGTGCACAAGTGAAGGTTATCGACGTGATTTTAGAATGACAGATGAAAATGAAGATCATTAATGCTAATGCAAGAAAAAATACCAGAAAATTACACTTAAGCAAGCATGAATATACCTGTTAATAGTATCCCAGCAGAAATGACCAAGATGATCCCCAGCAGCTTTACACTTGGAGACTCCAACCTTCCAGAAACAGTTGAGGTTAAAAGCAAGAGCATGAAGTAAAATATATTCAGCTTACATAATAGACCTGTCAAATGTATCATATTCATCAAAGATAGCTGTTTCAAAGACACTTTCAGGTTTTTAATCCATAACGAATTAACAATCACATTCTATTAGGCCCTCTTGTTTGAAATTGTCTCATTTTTGTTCAAAGAGAAAAGAATTATTTCGTTAGTTCAATTTTCCTTATGTCTTCAATAATTTAGTGCATCCATGATTATTGGAATAAATCGGATCAGTCCGAAAACAAACTTACTCATATGAATATGATTCGTACGGAAATAAACAGTAAATGGAGAGCTGTTAGATTTGAAATCACCTCAGAATATTGTTCCTTGGTCAGTTGGTGACCCATGAAAGAATCAATCATTTAGCCTACCTATTTTACAAAAGGTTTTGCAAAAGATTCCAGAGTCCTCATATGCCAAAAAAGCCACTAATTTTCCGCATTGACGAATAATATTGTATACATCTATTACACAATGCAAAGGATCAAGCAGAATTAAAGATGCTTCTGGCATCACCTACCCCGCCACAAAAATCCCAATAAAACAAAAGAGATCAGTGATTAAAAGTAGTACCTGAAAGCAAATGCGAAGAACAGGAGAAATATGGGAGATGCAGATTTACACTGCAATGACATAAATAGCTTTTAGGAATCCAGAATTTGTATCAGAATAAGGAAGGAGAAAACAAAATAAGAAATCAGTTATTCTAATTGATAAGTGGCCCTTGAAGGCTTTGACAATCGGACTGACTTTACTGCAGAGAGTTGTGACTGTCACTGGTGTCAGCTAAAATTTCAAGGTACATAAATGCAAATACTACAGCCCTCGACAAGTGTTAGGATCATGAGTTTAACTAGAATGCTTTCTCAGAGCTCAAACTTCTTGAAGATATTTGCACCAGTATTGACAGAAACTGATGAATCAAACATAAATTAAGGAGAAATGTTACAGACCATAGTGGCAAATGTGACCGAGATGAAAACAAGGGATGCATTGCTGAGGTTCACATCCATTGCCGTTGTGAGAGCTGTCGGTACAACTGCAAAAGACAAAGTCCGTCTATTGTATTAGTTGCTAAGAAGTGAACATAACAATTAGCGGGAAAATATTGAAAGCCAGTATTTATAGATGGCATTAAGATATCATGTAAAAGATTCCTAAATACAGGTTAGATATAAAAGACATAAGAGATGATATGTCTTGAACACACGATGTAATTATTGCGGATAGAAACCATTGTCGATGCATCAGTAATAAGCTAATAAGTGTAACATGTATCTTAACTAAGTAACAAACCCAAGACAATTAGCCTTTTACTTATTGAAGCTGTCAACTCATAAGATTGAGACATTTGAGCCCTTTATAAATCGACTCTCATCTCTGTTACATTTTGTAAATAACTCTACCGGGAAAGTGCATAAACACATTATACACATATCTCCTGCTCTATAATATCATACGCGTTTCAAATACTTTAAGCTATCTACCCTGTCCTGTTCTCCTCTTCCTTTCTCTCCTCTGATTTTAACTTAGGGATTTCAGTTTTGGAAAAGTTATTGCATTTAATATGAGATGCCTATAATCGTAGCACATAGCAACATTATGTTAAAAACGCTCTACCAGTCCGTCCATCATAATTGGTAACCTGTATGATACCTTTTTTCAACAAATCGTGCAGTAATATACTTGAAGAAAAAGTGCATGAATAGTCATAAATTTACCTTTCAAAGAATAATCTCTCCAAGACATCATCCCTGCAGGTTGAAATCTTTGAGACCAGAACCCTGTAATGGCCTTGGACAATACAGCTTGCATCGCAAAGTGCACAGTGTTCATCAGTAAAGGGGCGGGAAACTTTCCTAAACTATCCCCGAGAAGACTTTTATTGTACCTATTTCACATTTCAACACGAGAAGAAGAAACATCCTTAAAGCTTCAAACAACAACAACAACTACTACGTCTTAGTCTCAAACAAGTTGGGATCATCTATATGAATCCTCACTGAACAAGTTCCCCATTTAAATTGAAAAAAAAAAGAGTAGTTCTCGAAGTTCTCTACATTTCCTACTGGCACAAGAATCTCTATTATATAGGCCTAAAAGACTCCTCGAAAACATCGGACCTAAAGTAAAAGTATGAACATGACTAAAATATTTCTGAAGCTTCAATAAACAACAACATTATGTCCCTGTCTCAAACAAGATGGAATCGCCTATATGAACCCTCACTGCTATGTTCCTCATTTAAGTTCATCTCAGTCCAACAATTTACAAAAATAAAAATAAAATTGGCAAGAAGGAGAAGTTGTCTGTCTTTCCTATAAGGTGGCTAAAACCCTCCTAGATAGCGTAGGACCTAAAGTAAACGTATAGGCATGATAAAATATTTGGACACTTCAATAGACAAAAAAAAAAAAAAAACGACTACTACGCCGCATTCTCAAACAAGTTAGGATCAACTATATGAATCCTCACTGACCATGATCCCCATTTAAATTATTTCATGCCAACACTCACGAAATAAAAATAAAAAAGAGAAGTACTAGAAGTTCTCTATTGTTCCTACTGCCATAAGAATCTCTAATAGATAGTGCTAAAACATTCATAGAAAGCATAGCACCAAATGTAAACGTACAATCATGACCACAAATATTTCAATACACATCAATGGAACAAGACAAGAACGTGACGAAATTCAATACTTACAATGTCAAGAACAAGCTGACACTGTACCATACAAGTATGAAGAAAAATGTCTTCAATACATCAACTTCAGAAGTACCACCATTCTTTGAATCTGTATGTGGTGAGTCATGGTAGTCCGAGAAAGCCGAGCGATCATCATCATCATCATCACTATAACCACCCTCATCATCATCATCGATAGATCCTCGATGACTCGATAAACCATTCTCCACGTCAAATGGATGATACCTATCTTCTCCACTACCAAAATCACCCCCACCACTACCTCTCATCCTGTGCTTAAAGTTACTATTACTACTACTACTATGTTGATTTGTCTCTGTCCCAATAGATACACTTATTTCTTTCCCTTTTGGCAACTTGAAATCAAAATCATCTGCATTAAGATTATGTCTATTGACTAGTTGTGATGAATGAAGAGTACCATTTTCATCAAACCAACCTGAAAATGAAGGGTCCCTATGACAACTTGAAGCAGAATTATCTTTGCTCCATAAGTTGTCACTTTTACTACTTTCCTCAATATTCTCTTTACTCAAATGCTCACTTTCTACCATCTCACTTATTTACAAAACCAAGTCATAAAAAACAAGGCTTAGATTCGTGAAATATGACACTAAAGTTTGAAATATATTAATAGTCTAAGGGATTTAAATCCTTGAAATTTGTAAAAATTGTATAAAAGGGGTTGTGTTAAACAATTTGAGATGGATCAAAATGAAAAAAAAAATAAGGGGAAAAAAAGATTATATAAAGTATAGATTTAAACAAGAATTCCCATTTAGAATTCCCAATAGGGATCAAACATCACGCATGTTAAAGAATGTAATTAGACACAGGATTAAAAATAACGTTTTAAAGATTAAGGATGAAAACATGCAAACGTGATCAAGATCAGAAAGTGAAAGCTTGTGATTTGATCCGTTAATTTCCGTTAGGAGGGGTAGGGGTGGGGGGTCTTGTAGTTGTAATATCTCTTCTTTTTGCATTAATGAAAATATGATAAAAATAATAATTAGGATATTATCAGATGTTAAATTTCATTGTGTCAATATATATAACTTAATTATTTCTGTTTGAAAACTCATTAATCTTGACTTTTCTATTTTACTTTCAATAACATGTTTTTATAACCATAAGAAACCGTCATGATATATTTAAAATTTTATGTGCTCGTAATATTTTTATTTTACACAAAAATTCTTATTTCAAATTCAACTTGGTCAAATATAATGCCATATAAAATGAGACAAATGAATCAAAGTAGCACTATTGTCCTAGTCGGGCGGTTTTACAAGAAAATCAGAAGAAATTAAATTTAAGACTTTCATTTTTTTTATTTATACTTTTCATCATGCTCTTTTTATTATAAATAATAAATTACCAACCGCGTTTGTTGGTAACTTGGTCTGTCTTTTAAATAATTAACCTATTGTTCCACTCGATTTTTCTATTTTCTTGATTTTGGCACTAAAACCCAATTAAAGAAGTCTTTTTTCTTTGTTTAGATCTCTTTAAGAGCTCTCATATCTTTTTTCTTTTTGTTTTTTAGTAATTCCAACTCACAATTTTAGAATTGAAAGTGAAAAACTTAGACGTGCTATTGCAGGTTACCCAACTTTTTATAATAAAATTAAAAAAAAAAAAAATGGGTAACCTGCAATAGCAATAACAAGATTAAGTTTACATGATAGTGTAAAATATATAGTAGACTAGCAATGTACAAAACCTAAATTATTTAACTTATTTGCTCTTTTATTTTCCATTTGTACTGCCACTTAAATTTTTTTAGGTGTTTTTGAAACATGATATTGGCGCAGCATGTCATATTCCTCCAGAAATATTTTAGTATGAGTTCATGATAATTCAAAAAAATTCTATGAACATCCATAATTTAAATATAGGATTCACTAAACAATTAATTTAGAAGGTTTTTCGCTCTCGTTTCAAGAAATTATTTAGGGAGATCAGTGGTCTTTACAAGAATACTTTCAAACAAAAATTTGAAAAAAGAAAATTGGGTAACCTGCAATAGCAAGTTAAATTTATCTGATAGTATAGAATATATTATACACTAACAATGTATAAAATTTAAATTATTTAACTTATTCGCACTTTTATTTTCCATTTGTACTACCACTTAGATTTTTTGAAAGTATTTTTGAAGCATGATATTCCGGCAGCATGTTATATTCCTCCAAAACTATTTTAATATGAATTCATGATAATTCAAAGAAATCCTATGAACATCCATAATTTAATTATTATTGAGACTAGAAAGGATGAGGAGAAAAGTTAGTTAGTTAGTGGTGCAGTTATGTTGAGCTGTGTATTTGCTGTAATTAGTCATCACTAGTTGAAGTGGTCTATAAATAGAGGTGTAAATGAGGAAATTGTACACACAAAATTTCTATTAAAAATATGTTCTCTCTCTTCTTTCTCCATCCTAGATAGAGTACAACTTCTCTGTAAATCCCCATTAATGGAGATTTCAGTAGCTTAGCACTGAAATCTCACATGGTATCAAAGCAGGTTATATCTGAGCTAGATCAAAACAAAACAAAACTTTCCGCACAATTTTTTTTATAGTCAATTCGTCCATAAAGTTCGAAGCTTAGTTCAACTATGACA
Source organism: Capsicum annuum (assembly GCF_002878395.1). NCBI lineage: Eukaryota > Viridiplantae > Streptophyta > Magnoliopsida > Solanales > Solanaceae > Capsicum > Capsicum annuum. The sequence goes on along the minus strand of NC_061119.1, from coordinate 193,098,904 downwards.
GAATTAACGGTCGCTACACTCGAACACAATTATCCTCTATACTTACAGGCTTTCGATACACCTGGTGTTGCACTAATTGCAATCAAGCTTACAGGTCCCTAGAATTACGGGCTTTGGAGCAGTTCAATGAGATTGGCGTTGTTGGTAAAGAACAAGCTGGGTTTTGTAGATGGAACTTGTGTAAAGAGTTCATACAAAGGTGAATTAGCGATGCAATGGGAAAGATGTAACACGGTTGTATTGTCATGGATCAACAGCACTGTTGCATCAAATTTGTTAACCACGATAGTCTACGCATCCAATGCAAAACGAGTTTGGGATGATTTCAAGGAACGATTTGATAAATCAAACCTCACACGAGTTTATCAACTCTGGACAGAGGTTGCGACTCTAAAACAAGGTACTGGTTCTGTTACTGATTACTATTCCAGAATGAGAGATTTGTAGGATGAAATTGATGCATTAGTACCTTTCCCTTCATGTGGATGTGAGGAAGCCAAGCCCTATATTGAACATCTGCAGCAACAAAGGTTATTAATGTTTTTAATGGGGCTGAATGAGACATATAGTCATGTGAGAAGTGATATATTGCTTAAAAGTGAACTGCCTAGTGTAAACCAAGCATATTTTATAGTCATACAAGAGGAAAGCCAGAGGTTTTTAGGAGTAATTGAAATAAATAAGGAACCTCTTAAAATGATGACCAGAAGAGGTCAAGTTTTTCGAGGAAAGAAAATTAGTTTAAGAAATGGTGCATGTGAGGTTTGTGGTTATAGGAACCATTGTACTAAGGAATGTTACAGAATTGTTAGTTATCCCGCTGATTTCAAGAGCAAGAGCAAGAGAAAAGGTCGGCCAGGCCCAAGTAGATCAAGTAGCTTTCACCAGAATAGAGGAAACAACAGCTATAGATCAGGGTCACCTGCTTATCAGAGAGGGAACTTCAAACCACATGTTAATGGTGCTTCAGTAGAAAAGGAGATGCATCTTGGATTTTCTGAAGAAGAACATCAGCAGGTGCAAAATTTGGTGCACAATCGTGAACTAAGTGAAGGCATGGCAAATCTAGCAGGTAATGCTACATTGATAACTAATCCCAATGCTTTTGACTGGATAATAGATTCCGGAGCAACTCACCATATAACCACTTACAAAGAGTTGCTAAATGAGTTGAAAAGCATAAGAGATAAGAGGTTTAGTACAGTTCAGGTACCAACAGAAGGAAAAACTGAGATCACTAGCACAAGAAGTTGCAGAAATTTAGGTGATAAAACTATAAAAAATGTATTGCATGTGCCTGACTTCAAGTTCAACCTACTGTCAGTGTCCCAATTAACTAAGGAACTACGCTGCAGTGTTAGCTTTTTCCTTTATTTATGTGTGTTACAGGGACTGTACAGTGGCAAGGTAATTGGGATTGGTAGAGAAACAAATGGCCTATATATGCTAAAAGATGAAATCAAGGCAATGATTGGAGCAGTATCAGTGGAGAATGCAAATTCTACTGCATTATGGCATGCAAGGCTGGGACATCCTTCTATCAAAGTAATGGAGCATATTTCAAGTCTCAAGAGTCATATAAATAATAAATCTAGTAATTCTTGTGAAATTTTTCCTACGGCTAAGCAAAGCAGGTTAGCTTTTACAGAAAGTACAAATAAATCAACTCATATTTTCCAACTGATTCATGTAGATGTTTGGGGACCTTACAAGATTCCAAATTATGATAAGATGCAGTATTTTGTCACTGTTATAGATGACTATAGTAGATTTACATGGGCTTGTTTGTTACAATGCAAAACAGAAGTCAAGGTTGTGCTAAAAGACTTTCTGTAAATGGTGAATACACAATTTGGTGTTAAAGTTAAGGTTCTAAGATCTGATAATGGCACAAAATTCTTCAATTCTAGTTGTAGTAGTCTATTCTCTTCTCTTGGTATTGTTCATCAAAGTTCATGTACATATACACCACAACAAAATGGTATTATAGAAAGAAAGCATAGACACATATTGGACACTGCTAGAGCTTTAAAATTCCAAAGTGGAATGCCCATCAAATATTGGGGAAATTGTATCAAAATAGCTGTCTATCTGATTAATAAACTTCCTACAGTTGTATTAAAAGGAAAATCACCTTATGAAATATTATATGGAAAGGAACCGAAAATTGATCACTTGAGGATATTTAGATGTCTATGTTTTGCTTCAGTCCTACCTACACAGGATAAATTTGCTCTAAGAGCAAGGAAAGCTGTCCTCATAGGGTATTCAGAGACACAAAAGGTTTACAGAGTCATGGATTTGGAAACCCATCAATTTTATGTTAGCAAGGATGTTACTTTCATGGAGCATGTGTTTTCTTTCAAGAAAGATGCAACTGTACATACTGAAACCTATGACAATTACATGCATCCATTATTTCCTCCACCAACACACCTTGACAGTAATAGTCCTTATTACACTAGTAATATTGCACCTGATATAGCTCATGATGCAGATGTAATCTCTGAAGAAATGCCTACAGTAGTGAATGATGAGGAAGATATGGTGGACTTAGTGGTTGCAAATGAAGTAGTCAATGTTGACGATATGGGCAATAAGAATGATGCACCAGATGCTAATGGGAACAACCAAGATGTACCACCACCTGCTCCTACAGATGATACCAGGCAAATAAAAAGAACCTCAAAACCTCCTATCTGGCATAAGGATTATGTAATACAGAAGAAGCTACATCCAATTGATGCTTATGTCTCATATAAACATCTTAGCTCTTCTTATCAAACTTTTGTTGTTGTTTTCTCTGCTGTAGTAGAGCCTTCTAGTTTTATAGAAGCTTCTCAACATCTAGAATGGATAGAGGCCATGTTGTTTGAAGTTGATGCTTTAATTTAGAATAATACATGGATGATAGAACCTTTACCACCTAGCAAGAAGGCTATTGGTTTTAAATGGGCGTATAAGGTGAAGCATAAAGCTAATGGTGATATTGAGAGATACAAAGCAAGATTAGTTTCAAAAGGTTATAATCAACAAGAGGGGCTGGATTATCATGATACCTTTTCTTCTGTTGCTTAGATGGTAACTGTCAAAGCTTTCATTAGTGTAGCTGCATCTCATAATTGGCCTCTCTTTCAAATGGATGTGCACAATGCTTTTCTCCAAGGTGATCTTACAGAAGAGGTTTATATGGAGTTGCCTCAGGGTTTCTAGAGGCAGGGGGAGAATAAGGTATGCAGGTTGTTAAAGTCACTCTATGGCTTGAAACAAGCCTCAAGACAATGGAACCTCAAGTTGACTGAGGCCTTGATTAGTGCAGGACACTCTCAAAGTCCATATGATTATTCTTTATTTACAAAGAAGGATAGACTTAACATAGTTATCATACTTATATATGTTGATGATCTACTTATAACAGGGAGTAGTGACTTGATGATACAAGAGCTGAAAACAACCTTGCATAACAATTTCAAAATGAAGACCTTGGATATCTTAAATATTTTCTTGGAATTGAAGTACTAAGACCTAAGAGTGGTATTCTACTTACTCAGAGAAAATATGCCCTTGAGTTAATCTCAGATTATAGACTGAATGGTTCCAAACCAGCAAATAGACCTTTGAAAGGTGGAGTTAAACTAACTACTATTGAATATGTTCAAAATTAGTTGGGAGGTTACTGTATCTCACAACCACCAGATCAGATATTATTTTTGTTGTACAAGAATTATCTCAGTTTATGCAAATGCCAAAGACTTCACACTGGGAGACAGCACTAAGGCTAGTCAGATACATTAAGAGGTGTCCAGGGCAAGGCTTACTACTGAGCAGTGATTCAAGCACAAAATTGCAGGCTTTTTGTGATACAGATTGGGCATCATGTCCCAACACGATAAGATCAGTTACTGGTTACGTGATCAAACTGGGAAACTCTCTCATTTCTTGGAAATCAAAGAAGCAACATATAGTGAGCAGAAGCTCAGCTGAGGCTGAGTACAGAAATATGGCTACAGTAGTGTAAGAAGTCATCTGGTTGATTGGAATACTTAGGGAACTTAATGTTGATGTGATCACACCTATTAAGGTTTACTGTGACAGCAAAGCAGCAATTCAAATCAGGACAATCCTATTTTTCATGAGAGGACTAAACACAGAGAGATCGATTGTTATTTTGTTAGAGAAAGGATCAAGAGTGGACTGATTCAAACTGAGTATGTTAACACTCAGGAGCAACTAGCACAACATCATATTTTGCTTTCCAAGTTAGGAGTTTTTGATGTTTACTCCAACTCCAACTTGAGGGGGAGTATTGAGACTAGAAAGGATGAGGAGAAAAGTTAGTTAGTTAGTTAATGGTGTAGTTGTGCTGAGCTGTGTATTAGCTGTAATTAGTCACCACTAGTTGAAGTGGTCTATAAATAGAGGTGTAAATGAGAAAATTGTACACATAAAATTTCTATTAAAAATATCTTCTCTCTCTTCTTTCTCCTTCCTAGCTAGAGTACAACTTCTCTGTAAATCCCCATTAATGGAGATTTCAGTAGCTTAGAACTGAAATCTCACAATCGTAGAATTCATAAAATAATAATAATTTAGGTGGTTTTCTAACTTTGTGCTTTCGTTTCTAGAAATTATTTAGGGGGATCAGTGGTCTTTACAACCTATCAAAAATCAAAATATTTTGACCGAGTATATAGCTAGAATCAACATATATAGAGGAAAATGATAAACCTAATTTAGTAATATAGACAATAACGTATATAAAATGGAAGTTGAACACTGCATCAGCATTTCAAATCATATGGTGGCATACCAAAGATAATAATTGCAAATTTTGTAAATCGATAAATCAAACAATAAAGATAAATATATTAAAAGAAACATAATCTTTAATATGATTTGGACTACTGATGAAAAAATTAATAGTACAAAACAAAACATAAGAACTTCTATGAGAAAAATCTCCCTAAATACTATTCCTTTAATGATTACATTGTGAGAATTAATTTGCATATTATCTTTTTTGCCTTTCAACTATATATTTGATGGATATTATATAGGAAAAATTGCACAAATTTCATATTTAAGGCATCATATTACCTAATATCCCTTAATATTTTAAAAATTTACATAAAATCCCTAGTTGCATTTTTATTGGTGATACATATGCTATAACTTCTCCACCCTATTTTATCTCCTCTTTTCACGTCATCTCTCTCTTCCTTTAATTTACTCATGCTCCTTTTTTTTACTCACAAATTACTCCCCTAAAATCTCTCCAATTTTTAATAGATTTTCAGTCAACTTCAATCCTCAATACTTCAACTAATTTCAACCAATCATTCATCCTTTAATTTCAAAAATTAACAATTTCTTCAAAGAGGTTAGCTTTTGTTTTATCATTTAAAATCCTTTTGTGTTAATTTATTTTATCTTCAATGGCTAATGAACATTCACCCTCATTCATCTTGGATATTTCACAAATTGAAACACAAAAAGCTGTTCATGATAGTAATCAAGTCTTGGGTTTTACTCTGGGCAAATTTGATTACACCAAATTAGGATTTAGTGAAAATCGATCAAAGCAGCGGAAGGATCCTAAAAAATTGAAGATTTTAAGAGAAGCTTTTGCTGCAAAAAAAAATAAGTTTTTGACATGCAAATGGAAGATCCTGATGAGATTGAACAAATTCCCAAATCCCCGTCGGAGCAGGATTTTTTTCGCAACTAATTCATATATGGTTATTCATATAAATGGTTCTTTTAAATGGTGATTCATATAGGTGATTCATATAATTGTTGATTAACAGTTTAACTGGTTACTTAGTGATTCATTTTTTTTTGGTGATGTATATGGGTGATTCATATGGGTGAAATACTAAAATGGTATTTTAATTGGTGATACATAATTTGTGCTGGTGATTCATAGATATTGATTAATATAACTGATTCTTTTAACTGGTGATTCATATGGGATATTCATATAAATACATATTAACATATTAACTGGTTATTTTGTGATTCATATTTTGTTGTGATTCATATGGATAATTCATATGTGTTGATGATTCATTCAACTGGTCATTTTAACAGATGATTCCTATGGGTGATTCATTTAATTGCAGATTAACAAATTAACTTGTTAATTGGTGATTCATATTTGTTTGGTGATTCATATAAGTTATTCATATGGGTATTACACTAAAATAATATTTTAATTGATGATTCATATGCCTGTTACGTTTATTCTCTGTGGATAACTTTTTTTGTTTATACATATGAATATTCATTTTATGTACTCATTTTTTTTGTTGTGATTCATTTATGTTGTTGACAAAATGTTAGTTTGCTTGTGAAAAAATGACATTCCCACAACGTAAGGATTGGTAGTGTACATAATATCAATGTAGTCGATAAGCTTAACGAAGTTCTGAATGATAAAGGAAATGGAATGTTTAGAAGCACTTATTTTGGGTCATTTATGGACCTACCTAATTATAATTTTCAAGGATAAATAGCAAGGTGCTTGATGACGTAAGAAGTCCAACATTCATGCCAAGATCAACTAAGTGTGTTGGTCAATAATACAATTCTTCGATTTTCATTAGACGAGTTTGCTATCATTACTGGCTTGAAATACCAAGGCAGCATTGATGATTTTGATTATTCTGAATTTTCACCATGTCGACTACAAAAAAAATATTTTTCAAATTCGTCATCATATGTGAAAAAATGTGAGTTGGTCAATCTTTTTTTGACTAAAAACTGGGGGGAAATATGAAAGATGCGGTAAAAATTGGGATATTATACTTTAAAGACACATTTGTGTTCTCCCAATTAGATAAAACTAATATCCCTGCCCGAGACTTTCACATGATGATGATGGAAGTTATAGTCATTTTTCATGGGGAAAAGTAGATTTTGAGAAATTGATGACTTCTATTAGTCGGTCGATGAATGAGGTCCAAAAGTTTTACCGTCTAAGTGGACAGCCATACGCGCTTCAGATTTGGTGTTACTAATGTTGTGCCAAAGTTGATGAATCACTTGTCGTTCGCGTTCATAATTTAATTCCAAGGATGGTGAATTGGAAAGTGGTAAAACCCAAGCCTAGATACGAGGATCATTATGGACGATATGTTTAGTAAGGTAGTGTTTATTTCACCGTTATACTTTTGTATGTCTATTTTTAATTTTTAAGGTACTTTTAATTTTTGGTCTTTTGTGTTACTTTTTTTTGCAGCTTGTATACAGGAATATAACCCCGTCACAACAGGAATTGAACCATCTTTATTTTCCCAATACTTTGATGTTCGGTTCAGCAGATGATGATGCAAATGTACCACAGGCAGTAGCTGTACAATAACAATCTGAGAGGACTGTTCTAACTGAATTTGATGATTTCAGTACACCTCCTAGTGCAGACCTTCTCAAGAAGATGAGTCTTGATGTTGGTCAATCTTCACATCCTCCTACGAAGAAATAAAAAATAGTTGAAGAGTCAGAAAAGGTTAGCTCACGAGTAGCAAAGTCCAAGAAACAGTCAGACAAGTTGTCCAAAGATAAAAATTTAGCAGGTCCTTCAATAGATCTTTTGGAGCCTCGAGTTTCCTTTGATAAAGACAAAGTTGTGCCTAATGTTGAGATAAGGGATGTCGATAAATCATCTGCTGCTTCAGAGAAAAGCTATCACTAAGTCTGATTTGGACGAGATAAAGTCTTATGTTAGGACCTATGTAAGTATAAAATTTTGTTGTTTTTGTTCTGTTAATGTTAAAATATATTATAGTTTAACATGAAATCCAAAATTTTATTCACAATGTAGGTTGACATGAAATGCAATGATTTTCAAAAGTTGATGGTCGACCAGTAAACAGGACTTTTGGGAGGTCTGAAAGAAGGTTTTGCTTCATTTGTCAAGGTATTCATAGTTTATCATTAGTATCACTATGTTACTGTATTATTCTAATTTCTTATCTTGCAGGTTGCTCAATATCCAGTGCATGAAAGTGAAAAAGGCAATCCGGATATAGAAGAGGATCCTCCTCAATCTCTTAATGCGTACACAACGGATACTAAAAGTTATAATGTTGTAGTTGCTACTGGTCAATCATCTAATTAGGTGGTAATGAAGGAGCAGCTGAGGAATCCTTTAAGGTAATTAAATTAACTTAATTATATTATCATTTTGTTACAACTTGCTCAAAATATTACCATCTAATAGTTTAGATGTTATTTTTTGAATTGTTAGAACTGTTAATATAATGGTGTTTATGTATGTATTAAGTTACTCATATGTATCACTGTGATACATCTGACATCATATGTATCACTCTGATACATCTAACATCATATGTATTCCTTTGATATGTATAGACAATTTAAACAAATTTGCAGTAATTGATTCATCATATTTGTTCAATTGATTCATATTAACATGTTAAGTTTAATTACTAATATGAATTAAATAATTTTTCTACAACGGTTAATATGAATCATATGACAATATTAATTTTTTGAATATGTGTTCCTTAGGTTTTCAAAATGTATCACTTTGATATATTTGTATCAAATTGTTTCAATTTTCATATACACAATTTATTAAATCAATTCATATCAGACCTTCCATCACAGTGTACAAAATTAAATTTGAAATAAATCAAACAGGAAGCTGAGAGTTCATACGCAGACAAGCTGCAAGAAGATGATAGGCATAGTACAGATGCTAAAGTAGATGAAGCTATAAATAAAGAGCGTGTAATAGTAACATCGATTTACTTATAACCAATTATTTTTGTAATTTGAAGTAGTTCATTATAATGGTCACAACCTTATTTTAATTTTTTCTGTGGCATAAAAAATTTTCAGTAACAATGTTTTAATCTTATTTATAAATGATTAAAGTTTCAAGTACCTAAAGTTGGTTATCTGTTATGTAAGTTTTTTAGATGTATCACAGTGACACATAATGATCCATATGTATCATTATAATGCATACACATAATTTAGGAACTTCAATTCTAAACTTCATTATAACACTAAGTTCTCTTTTTACATACGTCACACAGGAATCTGAAGAAGCCCTTCATAATACAGATGAAGATTTTTCTAAAGCTATTACCTTGTACGTACCACCATCGCGTGTTACCTATCCAACAGGGATCAATTATATAGATGTTGCATTTATTGACACATGTGATCGGCAAGGCAACATTGATAGTTAGTGTTATATTAGCGACAGCGCTATTGCAGCTATTTCTCAGGTCCCTGTGTGCAAGACTAATCTAAAATAAGTCAGGAAGTTTCCTTCCAAGAGAAATAGGCAGCCATCAAGAGTATATCAGGCACCATTTGTCAGTGAGTTTGATTTTGGGTTAAAATATAAAGAAGTCATCCAATCGCAAAAAAAGTTGAAATATCCGTTTGTAGGTCACAACATTAACGGACCATATGCTGAAGATCTCTTCTCTAAGTTTTCAGTTTGGATGTCAGCTGGATTGTACAATCCACATGCTAATAAGTAAGATTGATGAATCACCTTTCACAATATCATAAATATATACTACTTTCAATACTTATAAAAATTATAATTTGATTTCATTAAAGGAAAGGATGAGTACTACACGGCCAAATACGCTGATCTAAAACCAAGTCTTGATTTTGTAGTAGCACATCCGATGAAAAAAAGTTGGTTTTATTACATGGCACAATCAAGTAATTGTTGGAATGATGAGGTATGCCTCAAAGAAATATATATAGCAATTAACCTTTTTATTGATTTTTATTATTAAAGCACAAGCTGATTTTATAATATGACCCAAAAAAATTAATGTTTGCAGAATGAATATAGCTTTTCTGGTAGCAGATATATCATAGTGATACATCTGGGTATCATATGTATCACTGTGATAAATATGCTGTCTAACTTGAATTTAATTTGAAAATTTAATAAGAAAGCATGGGTTAGTGTCATAATTTGAACTACATTCTGCTGCATATTTTTATGAGCAAAATTTAATTTCTTTGCTCCATCCTTTTATGATCGATGTGCAACTCAATACATTTATGCCTGATTTAGCTTGTCTCTACATTTCATGCGAAGTTTGTGTTTAATATATTTTTGTTTATAGTAATTAATATTCCAAGTCTTGTGTATGCCTTACATAAATCACCTGTTCTTACACATCATAGTTTTTTATTATAGCATATCGATGTGGTATTCTACTATCTTAGAAAGAAAGCAAAACTATATACAAGTAGTGAATATAGATATAGCACTGTGAATTTTGTGTTCATGAACTACATCCATGATACATACACTCATTATCACCGAAGTCATTCTGAGATTGATCTTAGCTCTCATGTCAAAAATGTTTGCTCAATGAAAGTGGCTTCGGTGGAGATATCAATTTGTGAGATTATGCAAGGACTATGCATTCCAGCTGGTATTCCATGGCATTTGATTGATGAGGTGCATGTTCCAATAAATTGTAAAGGATCGTTTTACTGGGTGTTGGCAGTCATAGTACTCAAGGAAAGATGCATTCGTGTGTACGACTCGATGAAAGGTCATAGAGGTCATGCTGATAAGATAAAGAAGCTTGCTGAAATGTTGTCAACTTATTTGACAATATCTAATTTTTTTGAGAGAAAAGATCGCACAGACTGGTCACTTCTAGACGCATACAAGGAAAAGTCGAACCAGCATGCATTCGATGTTCACATTGTTGAAGAAATTGTGCAACAATCAAGCGGCACGTTGTAAGTATCATTTATTCTTTTGAATATATTATTTTAAGAGCTCACAGCAACATATAAAATACCTACTTTTCTATTTTCCAGGGATTGTGGCTTGTTTGTTGCAGCATATGCTAAATTTTTAAGTGACCGGCATCAGATACCATCTTTAGAGTTTGATCCGAAAAAGCACTGTACAAGATACACATCCTTGTTATGGGACTATGGTGTGAACAAGGCATGCACTGGATATGTTAGTGACAACCAAGATCTGCCTAGGCCTAAACGCACCTTCATTTAATCTGAGGATACAGAGATGATTGATGTTGAACTGTAATTCTCTAGCATTTATTGTGTGATAAAAGGATATTGGTTTCTTATGTTTGTGGAATTATGGTTTTTCGATTTTTTAATGTTTGGGGATTTCTAGATATATCATGAAACCATATTTTTTTTTGTATAAAATGGCATGACATTTTATCTTAGAAGCAGATATTGTATTAGTACTTCTGTGGGCAGTTTAACTTACATAATCTATCACAAATTTTTAGTTTTATCTTTTGATATGTAGCATCAATATTTTGTTAACAATCAGAAGTGATCTAATATATATCATCAAATACCATATGAATCACCATTTATATTATTAACCAGTATTTACATGAATCACCAAATACAACTTTATACTTTGTATTATGTTATCACCATTTATAATCTGTAATCATATGAATCTCCACTTTCATGAACAATCGATTAAATAAATCACTAATTCTATGAATCACCATTTTTCTAATGTTAAAAATGAATCACCAGTTAAAAATGATTAAACCTGATTAAACTGTAACCAATATGTGGCAGATGGATCACCAATTAACATGTTCATTTTAATTTCTAATATGAATCAACAACTTTTATACGACTCACATAAAAATATTATGTTTTTGAATATGTATCAACAAATACCATATGAATCACAATTTATATTCTTAACATGTACTTATATGAATCACCAAATATAACTTAATATGTTTAGTTGTATTCTTTTATCGCCATTTATATTTAGTTATCATTTGAATCTCCAATTTCTGGAATAACCATTTATATTCTTAAAATGAATCACTAGTTAAAAGTCATTAGAACTGAATAAATTGTAACTAAAATGTTGAAAATGTCTCACCATTTAACATGTTAATTTTGCTTTCTAATTTAAAACAACTAATTTTACACGAATGGTTTACATGAATCACATAACAATATTCAGTTTTTTAATATGTATCAACTGAAAACAATATGATTAAAATGTGACAACAATTAATCTGTTGAGATTAAACAGTAGTATGTATCACTTTTAATTTCATTTAGGAAATGAATCACTGGCTTTCCTCATTAATTCTTAACATATCTGCATAAGACAATAGTACTAAAGAATTATAAACGATAATCTTAAAAACACATATATTTTCCAATTGTAAACGAAATATATCAAGCAACAAATTTTTGAGTAATTAACTCAAATTATTGAATTCAAACTAAGTAAAAATATCTGATTAAACTTTAAAGACAAAATGTCACATCTCTTTTGGAAAGTAGTTGCAAGTACGTCTATTGTGGCCTTCATACCCACACTTGCCACAACGATTTGATGTTGATGAAAAATTTTCGCTACTTTTCTGTTTTCTACCTTTCTTGGGTCTTCCTGATGGGTGTTTATATTTTGGAGGCAAAACCACATCTTCTAACACCTTCGGTGGTACATGCCAGTCTCTTTTATCAGGCATTGGACAAAGCGACATTTCATAAGTCTTCACCAATGTCTCCTTCTTGTTGTAATCTGAGCAGTATGCCTTTATTTCCTTTACATGTTTGCTTTTTTAAATAGCAATAGAGTGCACGCATAGTATCTCATCAAGTTGAAATCTACCACAGTTGCAAGTTCTATTATCCCATCGAACAATGTATTTTCTTCCTTCTTCATACACACTATAGATGTAGTTAGTTGATTCCCTAATTTGAAAATATTATTCCATAAAGTTTTATGTAAGTCAACATAATATATGAAACATAAAAGATCCAAATTAATTAAATATAAAGAACAAAATTTCAAGTGGAAGCATATTTCAACATATGTATCAAAATGATACCTATGAATCCCAGATGTATCACTTTGATACATCTGTTATCAGAATGTTCAAAAAAAAATCTGCATACTTAGTTAAAGTACACTGATTATTATTTTAACTTACCATCATACGTGATGACTTTGCCTCGTTCAATTGAAGAATTTATTGAAACCGACCTCCCAATGACTTTTTAGAAAGAAATCTAGATCGGTCTCTATTTTTTTGATTCCACACACCAAATAAGATTCTGACCTGTTCAAGAAAATCTAAAATTGGCAGTTCACGAGCCTCAACAAGATGAGAGTTGATACATTCTGCAATGTTGGAAGTCATCATCCTCCTCCTATTTATTGGAGCATGAACTCTTGACCACTTTTCGAATCCAATATTTTTCAAATATGCCTTAACTCTATTGTCAATCTTTCCCACTTTACACATAAGCTCATCAAAATCATCCAACTTGTATGCAATAGCCATGGCAAAAAACTCGCCGGTCAGCTTGTCCTTACTCTTTCTATAATTTGTACAAACATTATTCCAAAGATGCCAAATACAAGCAAAATGTGGTATACATGAATAGACCACACTAACCGCCTTGATTATGCTTCCATGTCTATCAGAGACAACGGACATATTATCGCGCTCACTAAAAGCACACTTGAATTGCTGGAAAAACCAAGTCCAGGATAAATCATTCTTAGAATCTACAACCCCATACGCAAGCAGCAACATATGTCCTGATACATAATATCAAACAATGATTATGTCAAATTTATATAACAATTACCATCATTTGTAAGAAAAAAATAAATCACTACGTGCAATACCTGTTCCATCAAGTGTGCTAGTTGAAACGAATATTCCATGATATGGTCCTCTCATGTGACTACCGTCTACTACCACAACAAGCCTACAATGCCCAAATCCCCTAATAAAAGGTTGTAGTGCTACGAATAGATACATGAACTAATTATTCGGAGACTTATGCATCCTTATATGTGAATTGGGATAAACCAAATTCAACATGTATATATAGGTAGGCATTTTCTTATATCCGTCAGCTGGTCACCCTCTCAACATCTTTAAAGCACGTTCTTTAACCCGCCACGCCTTCATGTAATCTATGTCCAAACCAAGTTCCCTTTTTATATCTTCAATAATGTCGCTTAGGGTGATTATTCTTTTATAGTTCACCAACTTTTGACTTGTTATTCCAGATACAAAGGCAATGGTTGCATGCTGCTGCTCAAACACTCTGTCCATTATTGAGCAGGTCTGTTCATCGTTGAAGGTACGTACTATAAATGTATCAGTACCATGCTTACAGGACTCCTTGAATACCCAACTACATTTCGACGATTTACGCAGCAAGACATATCTGAAATATACGTCAAAAAAATATATCGCTGATATGAAGTTAGTTAATTTGTTTATATATGAATCACCATATACCATATGAATCACTACTTCAATCAAAAAGTGAGCCAATTAACCAATGAATAAACAGTTAATATATATCGCTAATATGCACCTAAATCTGTTATTCTTTTTTTTATATAAATCACTAAGTTATATGAATAACCTGGTTTTCCAACCTATTTATATGAATCACCAATATAAATCACCATTTATATGAATATCCAATTATATTAATCACAAATATGAATCACCATATATATAAATGTCCACTTACAATACTTATTAGTTATTTGTATCATTTATATGAATCACCAATTATATGAATCACTGCTTATTTGAAACATCACTTACATTAATAACCAACTTAAAAAATAGTTATATGAATCACCTGTTACGTTAATCACTAAAATTAAAAATCAGTTATATAAATCACCAGCTATATGAATCACCAGTCATATGGTGATTCATAGTTGTGATTAATATAAAATAATATACAAATGTATCACTACGTAAAACTAATATAAAAATGTATCACTACAGCTTCCAGATGTATCAAATTGCAAAATAAATCAATAATTGTCATTAAAAAATAAAAAATAAACCTACACTTGTCAGATCTCTCAGCTCTGAAATTAAACATGTGCTTGATTGCATTGTTACGCATTACCGAGACAAGTGTATCTTTGTTTTTATACTTTTGGTTCACCTTTACAATACTATTATAGCAATCACTTGTCAGTTCTTTACCACCCATATTAACAATTGGCAGAGATTCAATGTTACCAACTACAGCAACTGCAAGTTCATACGGATCAACAAAATCATAACACTTAATCTCCATATCATCCGCGTCAACATCATCACTGTCAATTATAATATCACTAGTTGTAATACACAATGGATACTTCCCGAATATAGATTCAGCTTTCAAAATCTGAAGAAAAAGTTTCACAGCCATATCATTATGAATCTCCGACGCTAATGAATTACCTTGAACAACATATTTGGAATGAATTCTTTTCAAAGATATGTCAATTTTCAATTGAGTTTATATGGCATCCATTAAATCTCGGTACACCGTTTTTTCATGAATTACAATACCGTCGACTTGATAGTTATCGTACCTTATTTTAGAAACCCATTCCCCAAAATGACGTAATAACATAGTGACGAGATCCATTGAAGAAATTCAGAAAAGAAAATATTGAATATCGATTTTTTTGTTCCAAAATTGAAAAACTTTAAGAATCTAATGTGGTTTGCGTCATTTGTTGAACTGTTAACAAATGAAATTGCATTTTTAATGCTTGTAATAGCTTAGGCGAGATTTACGTTGTTAAAATCAGTGAAAATTCCGTGCTTCCTAAAATAATTACCTAATCTGTTACATATGTATCACTTTTAGATATGTATCACTGTTTAACAAATGTATCACCAATTCAAAAATCCGGGATAAGATGTAATTAATAAACTAAATGGAATTTTATGTAATATTGCTTAAACTATCAAGGATTTATGTAAGTTACTCTATTATATATCAGTCTCTCTATCTCACTTTATATGATTCATTTTTTTTAGTTTCAAAAAGAATGACACATTTGTACCTTAAGTAACGTTTCATCTTTAAGATATCAATTTTACCTCCTCACACAAATAAATACCTGTCAAATGGGCCGGGTTGACCCAGCCCAGCCCAACCCACTTATAAAAACCAGCCCGGTTTGACCTGTCCCAGTCAGCCCACGGGCTGAAGAGTACCGGACCTCGGACCGATTTATTTTTGGTTTTGGGCCTTGTTAACCCGGCCCGAACCAAGCCCGATCTAGGCCCGCCAGTTAACCAACCCCAAACCGGCCCGATTATTTTTTTTTAAAATAAACAAACGGACTAATTTACTATAAAGTATTATTAATTTATTATATTAGGTAGCATACGTTTTATTTAAAGAAGTACATATATTTTATATGTGTACATATATATATGTATATATCTTCCATAGACGTATATATTTAACGTATACATGTGTATATGTTTCATAAATTAGTATATAACTATATATATAGTGTGTGTATATTGTAGTATATTTTATTTAAAGTAGTACATATATATTGAATGGTACGTATATATGTGTATATAGATTCTATAGACGTATATATTTAACGTATACATGTGTATATGTTTTATAAATTAGTATATAACTATATATATAGTGTGTGTGTATATATTGTAGTATTTATATTGTAGTATATTTTATTTAAAGTAGTACGTCTATATTGAATGGTACATATATATGTGTATATATCTTCCATAGACGTATATATTTAACGTATACATGTGTATATATTTTATAAATTAGTATATAACTATATATAGTGTGTGTGTATATATATTATAGTATATATATTGTAGTATATTTTATTTAAAGTAGTACGTATATATTGAATGGTACGTATATATGTGTATATATCTTCTATACACATATATATTTAACGTATACATGTGTATATGTTTTATAAATTAGTGTATAACTATATATATAGTGTGTGTATATATTGTAGTATATATATAGTAGTATATTTTATTTAAAGTAGTACGTATATATTGAATGGTACGTATATGTGTATATATCTTCTATAGATGTATATATTTAACGTATACATGTGTATATGTTTTATAAATTAGTATATAACTATATATATAGTGTGTGTATATATTGTAGTATATTTTATTTAAAGTAGTGCGTATATATTGAATGGTACGTATATATGTGTATATATCTTCTATTGACGTATATATTTAACGTATACATGTGTATATGTTTTATAAATTAGTGTATAACTATATGTATAGTGTGCGTATATATTGTAGTATATATATATTGTAGTATATTTTATTTAAAGTAGTACATATATATTGAATGATACGTATATATGTCTATATCTTCTATAGACGTATATATTTAACGTATACATGTGTATATGTTTTATAAATTAGTATATAACAATATATATAGTGTAGTATATATATAGTAGTATATTTTATTTAAAGTAGTACGTATATATTGAATGGTACGTATATATGTGGATATATCTTCTATAGACGTATATATTTAACGAATACATGTGTATATGTTTTATAAATTAGTGTATAACTATATATATAGTGTGTGTATATATTATAGTATATATATATTGTAGTATATTTTATTTAAAGTAGTACATATATATTGAATGGTACGTATATATGTGTATATATCTTCTATAGACGTACATATTTAACATATACATGTGTATATGTTTTATAAATTAGTATATAACTATATATATTGTGTCTGTATATATTGTAGTATATATATATATATTGCAGTATATGTTTTATTTAAAGTAGTACATATATATTGAATGATGTGTCTATACGTGTATATATCTTCTATTGACGCATATATTTAACTTATACATTTGGATATGTTTTATAAATTAGTATATAACTATATATATATATATATATATAGTAGTATATATATATATATTGTTGTATATGTTTTATTTAAAGTAGTACGTATAGTCATATATATTGAAAGTTACGTATATGTGTAATTGTGTATATGTGTATATATTTTTCAAATTCTAATGTAGTATATACTATATATATAGTGTATATATATTGTTTAACGTATTTAAAATGTATATACGTGGGTATATTGTAATACCCCGTACTTTTTCCTAGCTAATTTCATCTCAAGAATATCCAGCATTAGCTTCTAAATTGAATGATGGTTATTCCATGAGGACTTTTAAAGATCTTTACTTTATGTCATGTGGGAAATTCAATAAGCTTTCCATTGATATAAGATTCGTCCAAATCCGATTACCGGGTCATAAGTTACGACAATTTCAAGTTCCCGTCGTAAAATAGTGTCATATTAGTCAGTGGCGCACCGCGCCACAAGAGGAAATGGCATTTGGAAAATTCCAGTAGGGGTCCACAATTATGGCGCATCACGCCAGGACCCAAATTCAAAATTGTCCTTTTCCAGTGTCTCAACACGATTTCCTCCGCGTCGCGCCAAAGTTCCAGATCGCAAAAGGAAGTGGCAATGCGATGGCCCTGCGTCGCGCTATCTATCAATTTTCCAATTATCAAAATCCGGTGACACGGCGTGATAGCTCCGCGTCGCGCCAAGGGTCCAATTCAGTAAATTTTCACTGAAATTAAATGACGCGTCCAGGGTTAAAAGGGTCAATTTTCCACCCCTATTTAAGCCCTTTAACACGTGATTCAGCCACTTTTCACCCAAAATATAGTATTTTCTCTCAAGTTTCTCTAAAGAACAAGCTAGGGTTTTCATAGAAGATCTAATTTCAAGAAAGTTTCACCGTCAATCTTTACGAAATCGCGAACTAAGGTATGCATAGTGTTCATTCATGGACTACTTTCGTCCATGAAGTCCAAGAATCCCTTGTCCAATTTCAAGTTATGGATTTTCCTTATGATTTTACGATTGGTCTGTTCTTGTCCATTTTGATAAATGAGAAATTGAATTCTACTCCATGTTGGGTGATAATTTCTATGTGGGTTCAATTATTATAGATATAGATTCATGCAAACCTATGACTAAACCCTTAAATGATGAAATTAGAATTGAACCATGATGTTTAATTATTGTAAAATGATGTTTACATGTACCATGCCTACAACATGTTTGATTAAATGCCTAGATGAAGGAAAAGTGTCTAACTAGCATGATACCATGAAATTCCCATGTACAAGTTATGCCTATCACATGTTTTGATGAAATGCTTCTATAAATGTATTATGGATTATGATGTTAGTTATATATTTAAGTAAGTTATGCTTGGTTAGTTTCCTTCAATCGAGTCCTGGGGGTACTTGTACCCGAAATATTAGCTGTGTGCCTAGAGCCATGTCATGTTTTCATGATACTCTCAGTCAAGCTATGAATCCTTAGACTTCAAATAGTCTTATGACTCAGGAAATCTTCATGATCTCATGAACTCAGTCAGTTGTCAGATACTAGTAGTATTTCGTCAGTCAACGAAATTCAGTAACTCAGCCCATGTTCAGTTAGTAAATCATGTTCATATTCTATTCAGATTGGAGTAGGAATTAACACCAAGTGAACTCAAGGATAGGAACACATACAAGCAGATGAGGGTGTGATTCTTAGAAGTCATCCTTGTGTTCCAAAACTATGTAACCAGCATACATTGAGACATCAACACTGTCCGACGAGGGTTGATGAGGTGGATAAGTATGTCAGATAAGGGCCCCACCATTCTCGTATAGGGGATATTATCAGATGAGGATCGCCACAGCTTGTCCTTATCGGTGGCGCGGAATTGACACCCTTCCAATTGGGGTTACAGATTGGACCCTAACTCAGCCATAATGGCGTATCAGGGGCATGTCGGTTAGATAACTACTTCCCACAGTTTCATGTTACAAAATCAGGACTGTCAAATACAATCAATCAGTCTCAGTAATAGAACTTAGATAGTTCTTCAGATTTCAAGAATGTCAGATACAATCAGCTCAGATACAGTACGAAATTCAGATAATTCCATCAGATTCAGGACTCTCAGATACAGTCACTCATGTTATGAGTTATATTCAGATTCAGTAATCATGTTATCACAGTATTAGTGTCAGTTGTTATGTATCATGCATGTATTCTCACGCTCATGATAGTTAGTCAGTTATTATTATTGTTCATACATATGAACCCCATGCATTCAGCCTACCTCACATCCATACTAG
Source organism: Capsicum annuum (assembly GCF_002878395.1). Classification (NCBI taxonomy): domain Eukaryota; kingdom Viridiplantae; phylum Streptophyta; class Magnoliopsida; order Solanales; family Solanaceae; genus Capsicum; species Capsicum annuum. The sequence goes on along the minus strand of NC_061119.1, from coordinate 193,078,853 downwards.
TACATTCAAAGTACTAACGCATTTGCTCTATGGTGTCTTATACCATAGGTTCAGAGATACGAACTCCAGACAACAGTAGATTCTAGATATCCGCAGACAGAGTTAGAAGTGAGTCCTCATCTTTTGAGGACATGTTTATTTTTTCTATTATCTCATTAATCAGTTTTTTAGGTGGTGTTAGATGGAGACATGTCCCATCAACTCCTTACACAGACAGTTCAGTCAGTTAGAGGCTTTCTAGACTATCATATTTCAGACTTCAGTATGTTCAATTTTGTTTTGGGTGTTCTATTACCCCACACAGATGTTATATCATTCAGACCATGTTCAGTATTGAATATTATGGCCTTTCAGTTCATGTTTCCACATTATAAAGTATTTTATGCAGTATACAGGTACAGATATCAGTCATGGGTGAGCTTGTGGTCCTTCAGGGTCATGAGCACCGTGTAGCATTTCGAGTACCAAATTTGGGGCGTTACATATATATAGTGTATATTGGAAAAAAATTAGTTTTTGACTGGGTTTGATTGGATTTTTAATTGGGTTTAGTTGGGTTAGATTGGGTTAGGCTAAGTAGGCCGGTTCAGAATTGTTTTTAAAAATTTTACTGTTGAACCCGGACCCAGTCTGGCCCACTTAACTACAACCCGGACCGACTCGACCCACAACCTGGCTAAACTTAATGGGCGGTTTCTGGGTTGGCCCGTCCCGGCCCACTTAACACCCTTACACAAATATCTACTACTTATGTTAGACCTCAAATTTCAAAAATCGTTCTTTCTTTTTTAAACTCTTACCGAATCAAACTACCTCATATAAATTGAGATAAAAGAATTACTATATAATAAAGTTATAGTACTTTATAAATAATTAAGACTACAATTAATTTGTGGGAAAAAAAATTCTTTTAAGAGTATAAAGCTTATTGAATTGTTTTAAAATGCGCGGTGGCATAAAAACCATACTAGCTTACTTTTTTTTTGCTTTTTCATTCGATGTCTGGTAGTTTTATTAGGGTTCCAACTAATCTGAATACAAGGGATACTCTGTAGGTAGAGTTCCCAACAAGATTTTCTCCATATTGAGATCAGCTCAAATTTGAGACCTCTAGTTAAGGATGCTCAGTCTCATCACTGCACCAAACCTATATTGCTTCATATTTATTTGAAGTTTAAAAAATTGAGGCATAAAAATTATACCAAGATGAAGGTTCAAATAGTTAATCAATTGACTAATAAGATCCTCCGTTCAAAAAGACATTCAAGACAAGTATGATCACTCAATAAAAAAATCTTAAACATACTAAACTATGAATACATAACCTACTAGGATATTTAACCATCCACCTGTATATAATACACTAGAAGTTATTTCAAGGACCAAATACTCTCCACAAGATTTAGCCAAACATCAACATGTATAGAATTGATCAAAGGATTCTTCACAAGGAATTTTTGTTCGTAATTTCTCTTTCTGGTGATTATTCTCCATCCTTTCTTTTCAATGCCTCTCTCCTTTTGGATTATTGATACAATATAAATTGCAAGGAAATTGAGATATATTTGCAAACTCTGGTGGTAGATCAATTGTTTGCTTCACCTGTTTCACTAGTACCACTGAGAATATATAAAACAATTGTTCCACGTTTAAAATATACGTGACCTAAAAGTGCAACTTGACCCTTCATATCTCCTATTCTTGGATTAGATTCTTCAAACCTCACTGTCCATTCCCCAACAGGGAAAGGAATCATTCTAATAAACTTTTCATCTCCAACACTGAATGCAGCTATGTCACATGCATAATGATTTACACAATAAATGACCCTGTTGATATAAACACAATTGTTACTCATGGGACAAAAGTAAATTTAATGGTGCAATCGAAGGAAATCTCTCTCCACGACTTGTCTATTCCAATGGTGAAAATCCAATATCTCCATTTACGATTCTCAATGTGTGCCTTGAGTACTTTATGTTTTTCGGTGATGGGATCAAAAACAAGGGTGCAAGTAATTGATGTTATACTGTCACTCGTTCTCTTATGTTGTTGATAAGGAAGAAGGACATGTTTTGTGAAAGGATTGCAAATAGAGACATCTTCAACGGAGTTCCATAGACAAACTAGGCCATTGATTGATTGCATCTTTCGAAGATGGCAAAAACATGGTTGATCCAAGTATTGAATGGGACAAGTAGCTAAGTCTGGATCATGTTCTTCGCTTTTCGATAAATTATAATATGACATCTCTACCGGATTAACGAGGAATTGAGTGACAATACTTTTTTGATGTGATTCAATGAGTAAGGGTTCCGATGTAAGGGAGTAAAAGGATTTTGAAATACAACTAAAACGTATTAAAGCCTTGGCTGGAAGCTTTTTCAGAATTTCAACGACAAGCTCGTGCGAGATGCATGCAACAATACTGCTATTGATCTGTTCCATGAATGTGTGGTTGTGATTTACGATTATATTATTACGTTGGAAGTGCAAGCAAAGATTGAAATATATAAAAAGTAATGGTATATATAAAGGTGTTTTTGGGTTGGACTTGGTTTTTGCGAAGAGTTAATTAGGTACACTCCATGTCATTGTAGGATTCCTCTGTCAATTTATCTGACATCGATTTAGCATAAAGCTTAAGGAAAAAAAAAGACTTTTCAATTTTTTGGTCTAAAACAAACATTAGACGAATATGAATGTAAATCATTTCATTAAGGTGGAAAAAGAATTTTTAAATTAAATTATTTCTAATTATAGGATTGATATTTTTTGGGGAGGAATAAAAAAGTGTGGCACTTGATACAGAGAGTATATATCATTACGTTATGACAAATAACTGTAGGAACTAATTATTTTCTATTATAAAACAAGAAAGAGTAAAGAAGAAGAGTAGAGAGAATAGAGAGAGTAATTCTTATTTCTTCTCTTGAGGGATGATTTACATGAAGGAAGTCCTTCTATTTATAGGGGGAATTTGCCCCTAGTTTCACACTAAAAGACAAATACATCAAATCCTGATAGACATCAAATATATCTTGACATATCTTAATAGACATTCACTATAATTGATATATATCATAACACTCCCCCTTGAATGTCTAAGAATACGCATATCATTAAAAACCATACAAGAAAAACCCAGTGGGACAAAACCTCATAAGGAAAAAAGAGTACAACGCGAATTAACTCCCCCTAATAAGAACATCTTTGAATCTTTGCATTCCGATCTTGTGCACCATCTTCTTGAAAGTTGCAGTTGGAAGAGACTTGGTAAATAAATCAGCCACATTGTCACTTGAACGAATCTTTTGTACATCAATATCACCATTCTTTTGGAGCTCATGTGTATAGAAGAGCTTTGGCGAAATGTGTTTCGTTCTATCTTCTTTTATGAATCCACCTTTCAGTTGTGTTATGCATATTGCATTATCTTCATATAAAATTATGGGTACTTTGTTACATTTCAAGCCATATTTTTCTCGAATGAGATGTATTATGGACCTCAACCACACATATTCTCTGATTGCTTCATGAATAGCTATAATCTCAGCGTAATTCGATGAAGTGGCTACGATAGACTGCTTTGTTGATATCCAAGATATGGCAGTACCCCCACATATGAATACATAGCCTATTTGAGACCGAGCTTTATATGGATTCAATAAGTACCCAGCATCAGCATAACCAACAAGATCGAAACTGTAATCTTTAGAATAAAATAAGCCCAAATTGGTAGTCCCCTTTAGATATCGTAATATGTGTTTGATCCCATTCCAATGTCTCCTAGTAGGAGCAGAACTATACCTTGCTAGCAAATTTACTGAAAAGACAATATCAAGCCTTGTAGTATTTGCAAGATACATTAGTCCATCAATTGTACTAAGATATGGTATTTCAGGACCAAGGAGTTCCTCATTCTTTTCTTGAGGTCGGAATGGATCCTTATTCACATCAAGTGATCGAACAACCATCGAAGTATTTAATGGATGTGCTCCATCCATATAGAATCGTTTCAACACCTTTTCTATGTAGGTAGATTGATGAACAAAGATATCGTTTGTCAAATGCTCAATTTGCAAACCAAGGCATAACTTTGTCTTTCCGAGATCTTTCATCTTAAATTCTTTCTTTAGCTAATCAATTGCCTTTTTAAGCTCTATTGGCGTTCCAATAAGGTTTATGTCATCGACATAGAAAGCAAGTATAACAAACTCTGACGTTATTTTCTTTATGAAAACACATGGGCAAATTTCATCATTCGTATAACCTTTTTTAGTTAAATATTCACTAAGACGGCTATGCCACATGCATCCAGATTGCTTCAAACCATACAATGATCTTTGCAATCTAATGGAATACATTTCTCGAGTCTTCGAGCTATATGCTTTCGGCATTTTAAATCCTTCAAGAATTTTTATGTATATCTCATTATCAAGTGATCCATATAGATAGGTTGTTACCACATCCATCAAATGCATTTCAAGTCTCTCATGGATAGTGAAACTAATAAGATAACGCAATGTTATTGCGTCCATAACTGGTGAATATGTCTCATCATAATCGACACCTGGCCGTTGTGAAAATCCTTGTGCAACAAGGTGTGCTTTATACCTTTGTATTTCATTTTTCTCATTTCTTTTTCGTACAAAGATCCATTTATAGACAACAGGCTTAACACCATTAGGTGTTTGAGTTATAGATCCAAAAAATTCACGTTTGGCAAGTGAATTCAATTCAGATTGAATTGTTTCTTGCCATTTTGGCCAGTCATTTCTTTGTCGACATTCTGTGACAGACCGAGGTTCAAGATCCTCACAATCTTGCATAATTTTTGTTGCAACATTATATGCAAAGACATGATCCACTACTATTTTAGATAGATTCAAATTAGTTTCAACATCACTTGAATTTATGGATAGTTCCTCTTTTTCTTAAGTCTCACGCTCATTGATCCCTTCAGGGATATCAAGATTTCTCAAATCTTGAGCTTCCATAGGAGAATTTTTCGTAGTGTCATCTTGACCATTTGTTTTTTTTTCTAGGATTTCGATCCTTAGAACCTATTGATCTGTCACGCTTCAAACGTGTTTTAGATTCATTAGCTATGACACTAGTGGATGGTCCTTTAGAGATATCAATTCGTATTGGGACATTCTCTGGAAGAATATATGATTTAGTGATCCTTTTCAAATCTGTAAATGCCTCCGGCATTTGATTTGCAATTCTCTGCAGATGAATAATATTTTGTACTTCTTACTCACAAATAGAAGCACGTGGATCAAGATGAGATAGTGATGAATTTTTTCACAAAATTTCTCTTTTGATCTCACTATCTTCTCCTTCTATTTTTAGGAAACTATTTCATCAAATCGGCAATTTGCAAATCGAGCAGTGAATATATCTCCCATTAATGGTTCAAGATAGCGAATAATGGAGGGTGATTCAAACCCAACATAAATTCCTAACTGTAATACCCGTTCTTATTCCTAGCAAGAAATCATCTTAAGGATGCTAGTACTTGCTTTAAAATATAAATATATTTTTGTACCTGTGGTATTTTTTAGATTTATACTTTCTATCACGTGAAAAATTGAGTTAGCTTTCTAATGATACCAATTTTGTCTAAATCCGACTCTAGATGTGGAAGTTATGGATGTTTTACTCCGAACTGACCGAAACGCCCAGGTATGACGTCCAAGTTGACGGACCGCCAAACAAGTGACGAACCACCATTTTGACCGTCACAGCCAAGGCAGTAGGGCCATGTTCTGGATAAGGATTGACGGACAAGTTGAGGACCGTCGGATTTTTGACGGACCGTCATCCAGGCCATTAACTCTTATCAAGTGAACCCAATTTCTGGTCCACGTATGACGGTCGAAATGACGGACCGTCAATCGGGTCGTCACACGTGACATTCAATTTATTTCCAGGCTATTTTAACAAGAGTATTTTGGTCACTTACCACTCGCCTATATATACTCAGATGAGTCCGAATTCAGCCATTTTGCTCATTATTATTTCATAAACAAAAAAATTATGGTTTCTCTCTAAATTTTTAATCTCTAAGAACAAGACCCAATATTCTTCAAAAAAATCAAAGGATTTCAAATCCTTCAAGTTCAAAAACATCAAGAACCTTGAGTCAGGTATGTGTAGTGTTCATCTATGGATCCATTTCGTTCATAGAGCTCAAGAACCATGTTTTAAATATTATTTTGTAATTGTCTTGTTGTGATATGAGCATGTATATGTTGATGATTGTTGTTTAAGTTTCAAGATGATATCTAAAGGTGTTTTCATGAAGTATATGTGTTTGTTAGTTGAAACCCATGATCTTTGTGTGGCCTAATATGGTAAAATTTATGAACACGCTTAAGCTAAAAGAATGCATGCAAAGTGTTTGATAATATGCCTAGGATGATAGAATTCATGTCCCATGATTTAATAGTGCTTAAATGACAAGTCCATGCTCTATGCTTTACGATTTCCCATGAATTCCATGTGAGTGATATATGTTGTTGTTGTGATATGGATTGACCATGATATTGAAGCTATGCAAGTATATACATGTTGTATGAATTTCCCTTCCATGTATAAGATGTTGAGAACTATGCTTAGTGTGAAATCTCCTACTTATGATATTGTAAATTGTGGACTCTACTCTTAAGATCAAGTCAGTCATGTGTGTCAGTTCCTTCCATCAAGTCCTGAGGGTACTTGTACCCAAAAAATATAGTTGTGTTCCTAGAGCCATGTCATGTTATCACGATAATCTCAGTCAAGCCATGATCTATAGAACTCAGTCAATCATGTGACTTAGGAAATCTCAGAAATCTCATGATCTCAGTTAATTCTCAGATAGTAGTACTATTTCGTCAGTCAACGAAAGTCAGTTACTCAGTCTATATACAGTCAGTTAAATCACGTTCAGTCTCTTCAGATGGGAGTAGAAGTTAGCACCGAGTGAACCCAAGGATGGGAACTCACCGGCCAGTTTAGGGTGTGATTCTTAGTAATCATCCTTGTGTTCCAGAACTACGTAGCCAGCTTAACCTGATAGATTAGGGTTGATGAGGTAGCTTAATCTATCAGTTTAGGGTTCCCACCATTCTCATTTTGAGTACCTGCCAGCTAAGGGTCACTCACAGCTGTTCTTACCAGTGACGCGGTATTGACACCCTTCTAGTCGGGGCAGAGATTGAACCCCAACTTAGCTATATGCATTATTGGGGCATTCGGTCAAACAACCACCTCCAATAATTTCAATCTCAGTATCAGTAAAAGAACTCAGATAGTTCTTCAGATTTTAGTATTCCAAGACTGTCAGATACAGTCAATTCAGTTACAGTACGAAACTCAGGCAGTTCCATCAGATTCAGGACTGTCAGACACAGCCACCCATGTTATCATGATTCCAGTATTATTCATGTTAGATATCAGTAAACCATCTATTAGCTTAGAGATCAAATTATCACGTATTTAAGATTCCAGTTACTATGTATGCATGTTTGCACTCTTACGTTCATATCAATCAGTCAGTTAGCATCGTTCATGCATGTAAACTCTTTTGCATTTAGCCTACTTCACTCGTATACTCAGTACTCCCATTATACTGACTCATTTATGCTATGGTGTTTTCTTTTATGTAACACCGTAGGTTCACAGACACGAGTTCCAGATCAGCAATAGCAGTAGCATTTCAGTCGCAGAGTTGCAGTGAGTCCTCATCCATTAGAGGATGATATTATTTATTTTATTTATTATTTCTGTTCAGTTTTGCTAGACGGAGTTAGTTGGAGACATGTTCTTTCAACTCCTTATTCAGACAGTATTTAGAGGCTTTCAGATTTAGTTCAGATTTGATTCAGATTTCAGTTATTTTGGGTATTCGTTACATCATATAGATTTTATGGTTTGTCAGATATTTTGTTCAGCTAAACCTTATGGCCTATTGTTCATGTTTTACGCATTATTACGTCATATATTGCAGGTATACAGGTACAAATATCAGTCATGGGTTAGCTTGTGGTCCCTCGGGATCATGGGAACCGTGTAGCGATTCAATTTAGAAAATTGAGGCGTTACACTAACCTTCTTTGGGGTCCCATCTTGGTGAGGTTTGGTGGTGTTATAGGTACATAAACACAGCACCCAAAAAATCTCAAATGAGATATATTAGGCTCTTGACCCAAAACTAATTGCAACGGAGAAAATTTATGATAATTTATCGATCTAAGACGAACAAGTGTTGCAGCATGCGAAATTGCATGACCCCAAACAGAAGTGGGCAACTTAGTTCTCATAAGCAATGGTCTTGCTATCAACTGCAGACGTTTAATTAATGACTCAGTAAGGCCATTTTGAGTGTGAACATGGGGTACAGGATGTTCCACTCTTATCCCAATCGATAAGCAATAGTCATTAAATGTTTGGGATGAAAATCTGCAGCTTTATCAAGGTGAATAGACTTAATTTGATTATCAAGAAATTGTGCTCGTAATCGTATTATTTATGCCAATAATTTTGCAAATGCCAAGTTGCGAGATGACAAAAGGCACACATGAGACCATCTAGAGAAGCATCTATTAGGACCATAAAGTATCTAAATGATCTAGGTGGATGAATGGGTCCACAAATATCCCCCATGTATGCATTCTAAGAACGCGGGGGACTCAATCCCAACTTTTGTTAGCGATGGCCTCACAATCAGCTTGTCTTGATAACAAGCACTGCATGAAAATTCACCAGTAGAAAGAACCATCAAGTTCTTTAATGGATGCCCATTTGAATTTTCTATGATTCGTCTCCTCATTATTGATCGTGGATGTCCCAGATGATCATGCCAAAGTACGAAAGTATTGAAATAGGTAAACTTTTGATTTATTATAGAATGTGCCTCAATTGCACAAATCTTTGTCCAGTATAGTCCAGAAGATAAAGCAAGGAACTTTTCAATAACACATGTTTGTCCAGAGACATTCTTGGTGATACCAAGATATTCAAAATTCATCTCATCAATTGTCTTGATATGATAACCATTTTTACAGATATCTTTAAAACTCATCAAGTTTCTTCGAGACTTGGGATAGAACATAACATCATTTATGATGAGTTTAGTTCTCTTGGACAAGATTATAATGGCTAGCGTTCAATCAAATTAGCACTATCAAAAATTGTAGTAACATTAATCTTGCCCATGTTTAGATGAGAGAAATATTTCTTGTCTTTGAATATCGTATGTGTAGTGCCGGAATCAATCAAACAAATATCTTCTTGAAAATTATTCATATCTTCAAATAAAATGACATACACCAAATAAGATATATAATAAATTTTTGTACAAAGTAAAAGCTTATACTATAAAAAATTATTAATCACACTTTACTAAAAACAAATATGTCCAACTCAAAATCTCATAACTTTTATGCTCATAATATTTCACTGGAAAAAAAATACATTTTTTTCAATAATTGTAAATGATTAGTACGTGCTTCGACGCTTTTCCAGAAACCATAATAATTAAAAGCAATAGTTTGTCCAGGCACTTTTAGCTTTTGTAGTGTCTTTTGGTCAAATCTGCATGCAACTAATATTATTATATTATAAAAGAGTAGTGCTTCCAAAAATCCATGCACCCCCCTCTTTTTTTTCGATAAATGATAATAAAATTAAAATTTGATTCAACTCAATAATAAATAATAATATTAAATTTAAACAGATCAATACTAATCAAAAACAATACTCATGAAAACAATTATTTTTACATGATTCTTTATTCACTAACTCTTATCAACAATTAAATAAAATAAAAAAATCATTCATTCTTCCATGTTTATGGAACCATAACCAATCAAGTGATCAATCTTTCCTTCAGGGTGCTCAAAAAAGTCTGCTACATCCAAACATGTGATATCAATATTATTTTTAGAGAGAAAGTTAAACTCGGGATTTCTCTCTTTCTTCTTTAGTGATGCTTGATAAAGATCAACCAAGTGCTTGAGAGCACAACAATCACGTGAATAATGTCCTTTTTGTGACATCGAAAACAAGTAACTGCTTCACGTTTCTCATCTTTTCTCTTTTTGTTTGATGAATGATTAACACCCGGAACAGGTTTTCTTTCTTGATCATCATGGCCACGACCACGATCACGTCTACGACCAGGGCCGCGACCTTTTCCATACCTAGCATGGTGAGTGTGCACATTACTCACCTCAAGAAATGGTGCAGATCCAGTTGGTCGGTTCTAGTGATTTTTCATCAACTAATCATTATTTTGTTCAGCCATGAGAAGATGAGAACTCAGTTTAATATACTTCTTGAAACCTTTTTCTCGATATTGCTGCTGTAATAGCACATTCGAGGCATGAAAAGTAGAGAGCATCTTTTCTATCATATCATTATCATTGACCGTCTCTCCCCATAGTTTCAATTGAGAAGAAATTCTGAACATGACGGAACTGTACTCATGAACAGACTTATAATCTTGAAATCTTAGATCCATCCACTCATATCATGCTTTTGGGAGGATGACCATCTTTAAGCGGTCAAATCTTTCTTTTAGGCTATTCCACAATACAAGTGGATCCTTAGTCGTAAGGTACTCAATTTTTAGTACTTCGTGAAGATGATGACGCAAGAAATCATAGCCTTAGCATGATTTTGACTAGATGTTGCATTTTCATTCTTTATGGCGTCTCCAAGACCCATAGCATCTAGGTGGATTTCAACATCCAACACCCATGAAATATAGTTCGTGCCCGAACTTTGAAGGGTAACGAACTCACACTTCGTAAGAATGTTAGCCATATAGAAAAAGGAAAGAAAAATAATAATACCTTAGCCTTAGCCTTCAAATTTGAGACAGTGGAGTCTCATGCAGATAACATGTTATAAAATAAAAAGGAATAAAGAAAAAGAGTAAAGAGAATAGAGAGAGTAATTTTTATTTCTTCTCTTGAGGGATGATTTACAATGAAGGAAGCCCTTCTATTTATAGGGGAAATTTGTCCCTAGTTTTACACTAAAAGACAAATACATCAAATCCTGATAGATATCAAATAGATCTTGATAGATCTTGATAGACATTGTATTTCAATAACTTGAAGCAAAAGTAATTTTTTTGCTGCAATATTTATTTTATTTTAAATAATTTATCATAATGGCCAAAAAGTTATATTGCTACATGAATTGTAAATATGTGGTAAAAGATATGATTAGTCGCAGTGAACTTTTTGTACGTAGCAACATATTTGTAATTATTTGGGTAATTGTTACCATAATTA
>NC_061119.1:193065060-193067459 GCF_002878395.1 Capsicum annuum | reverse complement strand
AAATTCAAACTTTTTTATACATAAAATATTAATTATAATCTATTTTTTAAATACTTTTTCAACTAGTTTTAGTAATTTTCAATAATTTGAAAGTAAATGTAGATATATATTTAGATTTGGACCTTTAAATTTTGTCCATTTATTGTTAATTAAATGATCCAAAAGTCAATATGAACTTAAAACCTAAATTTTTCACTCTTCTTCTCACTTCTTAGTTTCAAGAGAGTTTTCCGCTCCTCATTTTTTCATAATTGTGGTTTTTCATTAGCACATGAGTGAAAACATATTTGATCTAATCTTCGATCACAATATAATTGAAAAAACTAAAGATTATAAAAAAAATTGAAAAAATAAAAAAAATTGAAAGAACCGACTAAAACCTAAATCGAAAAAATCAATTTTATGTTGGTTTGATATGGTTTATAGTTTTAATAAATCGACATGATTGGTTTGATTTTTTTTTTAATAAAAACCGAAGCAACCCGACCTATGTACACCCCTAACCACAATAATACTAAGCACATTAACTTAATTTTGAGGTTTTTTGATGAAATTTTAAAAAGCATGGAATGTTGATCTTTTTTTTAAACAATAAATTTGTAGCTATTTAGGTAATTATCGTCATCATAACCAATATAATTTTGAGACTTTTTTTTATGAAATTGTAAGCAAGCATGGAAATTATTATTATTATTATTATTATTTTTGTAGGGAAGCTATACAATACTAAGCAATTAGCTTCGCCAATTTAATTTTGAGGCTTTTTTTATTTATGATTTTGTAAATAAGCATGGAAATTTGATTTTCATGGGTATTGCTAAGTACTAGCCAGCAGCCACAATCTTCATGTTCATATATAAGTTATGATTCCTAGTTGTACGTACTATTTATAATTCTTAATTGTATTATGTAGATTTGTACTGGTTCTCAAATCTACTAATCCCTCCGTTTCAAAAAGAATGATCTAATTTGACTTGACATGGAATTTAAAAAAATAAAGTAGTTTTTTGAATCCTGCGGTCTTAAATTAAAAATATATCAAATGTATCAAAATACCCTTCAATATTATGGTCTTAACATATCCCGTGAAAAGTTAAAGTTTAAAAGTTGTGAAAAAGAAAAAGAGGTCATTCTTTTTTACACTAACCTTCTTCCGGCTCTTGTACTATACAAAGAGTCTTCTTCGATTAAGGCTGCGTATAAATCTAACTATACTTTGTTAAAAGGATCTCTCGGTAAGGTCTCTGTTGGTCCATTTAGTGGATCGTCCCCCTAAAATAAAATCATATTGAGCAGCAACTTGGAAGAAAATTGCATTGGAACATGCTACAATTACCTATGTATAGTGACCGATGTCATGCCAGAGTGTCATCTTTTTGTTGAGTGAACCCATTATAATGAATGGTGATAGAAGAACAGTAAAATCATATCTCAATGACAGATTTTCACATAAAATTTTACCAAAAAAAAATATGCCACTTTATGATCAAAAAAAGGAAAGTTTAATTCACCTATAGGAATAAAACACCATGCATGTTGAAGAATGCATTTAACAAGAACCACATTAATTAGAATTTATCTCAATGGCCAAATACTCCCCACAAGGAATTCTCTTTCATACATTTTATGTATTTCAACAATTCTCCAGTCTTTCCTTCCAATGTCATATACGAACATTTGTGAAATCCCAGTGTCTAGAGTTAATAAAATCTCACCTTTAGGATTATTGTTGGTGGTATATAAAGAGCAATGAGATAGCTCTGTTATCTCTGGTGGTAGCTCAATTGTATGTTTCAACTATGTTTCTATTGGGTTCGAAATTGAGAGGGCGTCATGCGGAAGCTATTAGTTGCAAACTATCGTGGTAATAATTCAGACGACAAATAAAAATATACTAAAAAGACAGACTACATTGTGGATGCTATTATGTTATGGTATGAGAAAGGGGTGTTCAAGTAAAAGTAATTATGGTAACTTTTATTTTCCTTCTAAGAAAAAATAAAACTTAAATATAGTAAGAAAATCAGCGCAAAAACCCTAAAAAATCTCCCCTTTTTGGCTTGATTTTCTTCACTTGATCCGTCTTCTCTTCATATCACGTGCATGAACTTCGTTCTTGATATAATCTTCATAACTACTGCTTGTCATGGTTAAAAATAAGGTTTAAAATATCATGGTTAAAAATTGATTTAAAAGTAATATTTTATTTTTATTTTTTAAGATGCAGCAGCAGGAGTGTTGAAAATATGGTTGAAACTTATTCTCCACATGTAGTTCGACAAAAATCTTCATTATCATCCGAAAATATGGTTGAAACTTTAGGTTTACGTTATTGCTTTTTAAGGGAAAAAAGAAAGAGAAAAGACATATTTTCCCCCCTACTACTGCTACTGCTACTG
>NC_061119.1:193018143-193062060 GCF_002878395.1 Capsicum annuum | reverse complement strand
AAGTTAGGTTTAAGTGTTAAAGTGAGTTGTGGCGACAAGTTTAAGGGAGGGGAAAGATGCCTTTTCTCAAAAAGAAACCTAAATAACCCAACACACTTGTCATAATTACTAGTTTAGTGTACGTGCAACACACGTGTATTTCAGGTTAATTAATAAAATTATACAAAAAAAATTCATGTTTTACCTTATAAAATTATACATCAATTAATATGAATATTTTGGTAAAAATACGCATAGTTATTATTTTTTAAAGGGTGTGTAAAGTCTAAAATAGACAAATAAAGATAAACGAAGAGTAGTTTATGGCCAAAAGCGTATTTATGACTTATTTTAGATAAAGTGTGTGTTTCATATGAAGGAAAATGTTTTCTTGAAAAATAAGTGATTTTCTTACTTATTTTGTGGTGTTTGTTTGGTAAGAAGAAAATATTGTCCCAAGGTCATCTAGATATAATCTACTCAAATACTAATAACACCAAACCCGCCCCGACCTTAGACCCCAACTCCTCACACGTGATACATGACCCAACCATGACAATCAATCTAGGACCCAACACCAATTCTCAACAGAAGTATTTGCCCCAACTGCATATTCGGAACCCGACCCCAACTCCCAATTCTGGCCGACCACAAAATCCTGACCCCTGACTTGGACCCACCCCAACTCCATCTCCCTACCTGGACCTGAGCTCGAATTTCAATCTGAGACCTAATCCCTACACAGAATCCACAATCCGACCCCCAACTCTCAATCGCGACCCTACCTCGACTCCCGACTCTGACACCCCACCCCGATCAATTTATCTAAACAAAATTTTAATATGTGAAATTAAAAGCAAATAATCAATTATATAGCAATTTTCGAAGATAAATTTCTTGGCGGTGAGTATTGGAAGTTAAGATATATATAAAAAAAAATTAATACTCCCTTAAAAATTGATGATAGAGACCGTGAAGAAAACGTTTAGGCTTGAAGGAAGGAAAGATATATATTACTACCTGTTTGAGGGGAACTTCATTTAGTAGAGTGAATTACAATGATCTATTACTAATTCTGATAGATCATTTAAAAATTGAAAACATGACGATAAAATAAGTTGTAAGGAAAGTCATACTTTAAAAAAATCAAATTAAAAGGAAAAATTAACTGCTCCTATCTTCTATTTCCTTAGTAATTTATAGTATGTTTGATCAAGCTTATTAGATCCACTTACTTTGAAAAATGCTTATTCAAAACGTATTTCTCGAAAAAGCATTTTTCATGATCAAAAAGTTTGTATTTGACCAATAAATTTAAAAAATACTTTTGAGCAGCAATTAGTGTTTGATCAAGTCTTTTATAAATGTATTTTTTTAAAAAAATGTTTTTCAAATAAGTATTTTAGGCTGAAACTACTTTTTTGACTGATAATAAATAGTTTTTGCTACTCCCTGAAATATTGATTTTCTATTTTCTAGCTTTGCTTGAGGTAATTTACAACTCATTGTTTAGCCATAAGTAACTTAGCAATTTCTCATCCTTCATGTCGAACAATTTTTGTGATCTTGTGTTATCACTATTCGATATCTAGAACCAGCCAATAATACTTGAGTATCTTGAACTGTTAAGTGGGTCGGGCCGGGCCGGGCCGAGTTGGGTTAAGTGGGTCGGATTGAGCTCAACAGTAAAATTTTTAAAAATAACTCTAATTCGGTTCACTTAGCCCAACCCGGTCGAATCCACCTAAACTCGGTCAAATCCGGTTAATTCGATCAAACCCGGTCAAAAATAAATAAATAAAAGTTTTTTTCAATGTACACTATATATACCCACCTATATATATATTAAATACGTTAAACAATATATATACACTATATATATAGTATATACTACATTAGAATTTAAAAAATATATACAGATATACACAATTACACATATATATGCACCATTCAATGTATATGTACTACTTTAAAGTTTAAATAAAACATACTACAATATATATACATTACAATATATATATATATATATATATATATATATATATATATATATATATAGTTACATACTAATTTATAAAACATACACACATGTATAGGCTAAATATACACGTCTATAGAAAATATATACACAAATATACAAAACATATGCTAGTTAATACTTGGTAGTAAATTAATAATATATTAGAAGTAAGTTTTTAATTTAAAGTAGAAATTTAATTTAAATCATTAAATGAAAAAATTACAAAGTAAGGATTAAGGAGTGAATGAATGTTGAATTTTATTGATTGCGAAATGATCCAAAATTTATAATTTACATGAATGAAAAATCTACAAATTATGCATCATTTTTTTCAACTCATTCATGTTAATATTAACGGAAACTTGCATAGGATAGTCAAAGTCAACGGGAGCAAAATCATGCATTGGACTTGATTCTGCTGAGTTCTCCCATGAAGACATAATTTCTTCAAGTTTCTGCTCGTCGTTCGGCTCCGGTTCCATTCCTTGGTTTCTTCTTTCCGCTCTAATCCAATCTCTGAGGAAAACTAGAACATTCATTGCATTGCTTCCCAATGAGTGTCGGTTGTCTCCAAGCTATTGTCATCCCTGACTAAAGGCGCTCTCTGATGCAACGGTTGATATTGGAACATTCAAGATATCTCTAGCTAATCTTGAAAGCACAGGATATTGTGTTTCATTACTCCTCCACCAATCCAACATGTTGATCCGTCGTCTACGATCCTCTGGTGGCGATCGAAGATAATATTTCAGCTCTTCCCGATAAGTTGATATGTAAGCTCTGTCATCAACACTGTTCCAACAAGGTAAATCATAAAAAGAATCAGGAAAACCACTATGTGCTGGCCTTTTAGAAGATGATGGTTCCTCGGGAGGATGAGGAGCGACAATTGGAGTGATATTTGTAGGTACGGCTAAATCAACTAAATCAGTATAGTGATTATATAATTTTTCTATGTATTCATTCGCATCACCCATAGCCGTTCACAAATCAGGTTGTACTTGTTCAGAATCATTGTTAGTATTTATTTCTAAGTTAGCATAAATAATAGTACTAAAGTGGCACATAGTATTATGTTTTATGCACGGATTTAACATAGCACCAACTAAGTAAATAGGGGGAATCGGAAAAAAATATTTTTTAAATTTAGTAAACATGGCATCAACAGCTTCTTTATAACCTTCTTTATTTTAATATTCCTTGAGCAAACCAAAAATATCGGTTATATATACCAAAATATTACAAACAGTAGGATAATAACCACCGAAAAATTCAACCGTAGCTACATAAAATTTTTCTAAAAACTAAACAAGAACATTAATTACAACCCAATCAGAATCATGTAGCATACAATTAGCAGAATCAGCAAATGAATCGCAATGTTGGTTAAAAGCTAGTGTAATAGGAACTCTATATTTATAACAAGTTTTTAAAAAATCATACGTAGAATTTCATCTAATATCAATTTCCTCAGGCATCAATATCAGTGCAATTCCATTTTCTTGACATTTAACTTTAAATTCTGTAATTCTTGATCTACGATTATTTCCTCGAATAAAACCAACAGCAAGACGGATTTTTTCAATATAAAACTCAAAAAATTCAAGACCATCTTTTATAATTAAATTATATATATGACATACACACTTGATATGAAAAATTTCAGGCAACGACGGAGATAGCTTAGATTTTAACTTTTTTATAGTCGTCTTGTTGTTAGAAGCATTATCAAAAGTAGTACATAAGATTTTATTTTCGATACCATAAAATCCGGTAACTTTAACACTAGAATCAACAATGAAATCTCTAGTATGTTTACGATCTTCATCATATAAAAAAGCAAGAATACATTTTTGCATCACAAAATTACTATCCATCCAGTGACAAGTAACAGTTAGATAATCAGTTTTATTTACAGCACGACCAAAATCAGAAGTTAGGGACAATCTATATTGAATATTTTTTAATAATGTTGATAAATAAAAATAATATTGTGAATGAAGTCTAAAAATATCAAACCGACAAGTACTTCTAGGAATACCATTAAACATAGGATTATAAATTGCTTGAATATAATGAATAAAGGCATCAGAAGAAGGAAAACTAAAAGGCAAACAACCCACAGCTACCATTTTAGCTATTTCTTCCCGATCCCTCAATTTATTATACTTCTTCGTTACCTAACCGGTTGCTGGGTCCATTCTAGTTTGCGTTGGCCTACCAACATCCCCACCACCTCGTGCAATATTTAACTCTCTTTCGTGAGCATCACCTATATGTCTCATTAACGTACTCGTACCCCCTTGCTTGCCTCCGCTTTTATGCTTATATATTTGTTGACAAATATTGAATTGCACCTCAGTATCTGATATACGTTCAAAAAATTGTCATTCAATACTAGTAATTTTTCGAGCTCTCGGGGCACGGGGAGGACGAAAAGGGAGATTAGTCGATTCAGATCTAACGTTAGCATTTCCTACTGCGGATGTCTTACCAATATTTTCATCATCTTCGTCTAAATTAACCGCATCTACTTCATTTTCTTCTTCTATACAGTAATTTTCCTGAGCTTCTACATAATTCATATCGTGAGCACCTACACCTATTTCTTCCTCAAAAGGTGTACCAAGCGGTACCGAAGGCGAAGGCACACGGGTATATCTACTACTTGAAGTACCTCTACCGCTAGCAATTCGCTTTTTACTACCACTACCGCTTCCGGGACAAAAAAATTTAACACCTTTAGTAGCGAGGTTTCTTAATTTGTCCATAATATAAATTAAACTAAAAAAATTCAAAATACACAAATCTAATAAAATTAATTATTCAAAATTAATACAATAAATAAAAATTAAACGTAAAAGAAGGAACGACAATACCAAATTTTGGAAGTATCCGAAGGTTGCGACTTTAGAAACTTCCACTCGTACTTTGTAATCGCAAAATTAAACAATTAAAGTGAACACTTTAAGAAATTAAAAATATTAAATATTTGAGAATTGAGATTTGATAGAGAATGAGATTTGAAAGAGTGAAAAATTGTGAGAAAAATGATTTGAAGGTATAGGGTATTTATAGAATTTTTTTTTGGGATTAAAAAATATTTTCAATGAAAAAAAAAATTAATAAATGGGCCCAAACTAACCGTTTGGACCCAAAAACAGCTATATAGCCGTTGGGCCAATGGCTAGTTTGGCCCAAATAAATAAAAACAAAAAACTTATTTGGGCCGGGCCGATTAACCGGCGGGCTTGATCCAGGTCGGGTTAACCGAGCCCGACCAAACAATTTAACTGGACCGGAACCCGGGACCCTACATCTCATGGGCTGACCGGGCCGGCAGGGTCAACCCGTCCCGTTTGACAGGTTTGTCTTGAATTATTGGGAAATAAATGATAGAATTGTGGGCGTAGTCCTCTAGCTAGTCGCAAAGTTTTTGGCACTTTTTGTTACTCCCTTCGTCCCATTTTACTCGTCCCAAATTTTCTAATTTGTTGTTCCATTTTTACTTGTTCTTTTTTACTTATCAAGATAAGACAATTTTCTTCCCATTATACCCTTAGTGTAATTGATTACTCTTTATTATTAGCATTCTTGAAAAATGTTGGAAAGAGGAGTACCATTAAGAGTACACCATTAATAATATAAATGGTGTTTTGGTATTAGCCATCCATCAATATTGAAACTAACAACAAGACACAATTAAGAGGGGCAAAATGATAAAGTTATATTATCAATCATTGTTTTCTTAATAGTTATGTCATCCCAATTTGGGACGAGTAAAATGAGACGGAGGAAGTACTAATTTTTATCTTTCACATGTTAACACACACATCACCCTGTACCAACACATGTTTCAATGTTTTATGTTCTCTTCCTCTCTTTAGACTTTCTTGCCCACCGTGCTTGAAGAAAACATCAAACAATTAACGATGGCAAAATTTGGCAAAGGAGAGACACTATATAAAATTACTTGATTTTTAGGGATGCTTAATTATTAATTCTCACAAGAAAATTTAAGAGAATACAAAATCACCTTGATCAGAAATCAACCGTCGAAAACGTATTCTTACATGAAAATTCAATCACCTTCAGAGTTGTTATATGCATACCCACAGAAAGAAAAAAGAATCACATGATAATGAAAATAATTTAATTTTCTCACAAGTAAATCAATTAACATTAAAAAATTTCAGACGTCAATAGAACAAAAATCAAACATGCTCGATGATTTATGGAGGATATTAATAGCCGAATCCAAATAATTAGCTAAACCAACATAAACAATTAGCTAAATCCAAATAAATTCAGCAAAATCAGCATAAATAATTAGCAAAACCCACATAAATTCAGCAACAACCAACGTAAACCGTAAGAAAACTAATACATCTTTATACTATTATTAAATATTTTATATTTTAAGCCTTAAAAAGGTAAAAATACAATATTTATAGACGTGTGAGCCGACCTTTTGTATTGTATAAAAGTTAAGTATCTATAAAACTTTACCACAAACTTAGGGTAGAAAACCTTTTTTCAACCGATAAATATTTAAATAGATTTTCAAGATATTTATTAATTAAAGAAAAGGTAGTGAAAAATAATTTTGTCTATTGCGGAGTTTTTTAATGAAGGGTAAAAAGTTCGAATCATTTTTCTAAGGTTCTTTCTACTTTTAATATATTATAGATTATAGATTATAGATTATAGATGTAGGAGAAAATGGCCAAAAGTCCCCCTCCCCAACCTTTACCCCAAATCTCAACTACACATCTATACTTTGTGGGGATCCTATGACCCCCATGAACTATTTTAAAGTGGAATATTTACACCCCCAAAAACTGACGCCCAGACATTGTTTCAAGCAGTGAGCTGCACTCGCTGTCAGGTCATGCCACGTAATTCCACGTAATATTAATTTTTTTAATATAAAAAATTAATTACTTTTATTTATTATATTTTTTCGTTTGTATTCTTTTTTAATTTTCTTTTCAATTTTATTACTTTTTTTCATTTATTTCATGTTCTTCCACAATAATGATTCTCCATTCCTTTGTTCTTTTTTTTTTCCTTTCTCTTCATTTGATTTTCTTCAATCTCAAACCTTTGTTAAATAGTAAATTCAAAGTCGGCTATTAAACTCAAAGTTTAAAAAAAAAATTGCTTCAAGAATAAAAATTTGCACGGCTTCACACATTTGCTTCAGGAACAAAATTTTTCATTTCTGTATCCGTTATGTGAGTTTAATTGCAAACTCGTTGTTTAATTGGAACTCAAGAATTACTAGTTTTTTCAAGAAAGCTAATGTTGAGGAAGCACACAAATTGTTCGACGAAATGCCCCAAAAAGAATGTAGGAACTGTATGATTTCTGGGTATGTAAGAAATGGGATGTTAGATTATGCTCAACAAATGTTTGATACAATGCCGAGCAGAAATGTCGTTTTTCAATCTTGTTCCTTTTTCTTTCCTTTATTTTTTTTTAATTTCTCAACTATGAAAATTGATGTTGAATTTATGATTGTGAAAAAAAATGGTGTTGATTTTGATTATGGTGTTGATTTGATTGTTTCAATTTCAAGAAATGTGGATTTGAATGATGATTTATGGTTTGAGATTGAAAATTCAATCGATGTAAAGTTAAAAGATTTCAAGATTCCACAATTGTGTATAGAGCATTGTTGGAAGTTTATGTTTCATTTCATGAGAACGATGATTCTTGGTATGGTAATTCGGTTAATGAGTATGTAAGTTTGAATAATCTTAGTGTTCCGACGAATGAAGCTTTTAAGGAGGTGATTGTTAGTTTGGATGAAATGGTAGTTGGTGTAGTTTAACCGTTTACTGTGATTTATATCGGAGGAGATGATAAATTAGTTTTGGATTGGATGCCATTGTTGAGTTGTTAAAGATGCCATTGTTGAGTTCAAGAAGAAGAAGAAGAAGAAGAAGAAGAAGAAGAAGAAAGAAAATGAATAAAGAAGAAGAATAATTACAAATAAATAAAGAGAAGAGTAAAGAAATATTTAAAAATAAATTTTTAATAAAAAAATTCGTTCTCACTCTCTTTAAAAAGAGTAAATACACTCTCTTGCCATGTCAGTGTTCAGGGAGTAATAATTCCACTTTAAAATAGTTTAGGGGGATTATAGGACCCCCGCAAAGTATAAGTGTGTATTTAGAATTCGAGGTAAAGGTTGGGGGGCTTTTGACCTTTTTCTCTAGATATAGATATAGATATATATCGTAGATATAGATTAAATCTATCTCTGATTTAAATTAATACATAATATCTCACTTCTTAACAATTTCGATACAAGACACTAACCGACTCAGGGGCGGATCTACAATGAAACCTCCACCCGCTACTGTAGATTTCGTAAATATATTAAAAACAGGAGAAGTCAATAAAATTTTACTGATAGGAACCCATACACAAATTGAAGATTGATTTGATGAAGTAAAAGGGATCCTTAAACTGGTAATGTTACCCATGAACATGGAATCAATCCCTCATGAGGGTTGTCTTTTTATTATGAGAAAAGACATAAATTGACCACTGAAGTTGTCCTGAATTTACAAAAAGACACTTCAATTTTGCGGGAATCCTATTATCCCATGAAATAATTTTGAACTGATATAAATATACCCTTTTTCAGTCAATTTCAATTTTTAGAAAGAAAGTAAAATCACGCTCCAGTTATTGCTTGCCACGTGTTAAATTTATTTTATTTTCTAATCATTATTTTTATTGTTTTTCCCTATTTTATTACCTTATGGACTCTTTTTTTCATTTCTTCTTCTTAATTTGTTCATGTCTATCTAACTCCAACTATTTTCTCCTCTTCTGATAATTTTTTGATGTGGCCACCATTATCGTCGGCTACAACATCATCCTCATCCCGTTTATCACCAAATCATCGTCAATGCAAAATTCAAATTGAAAAGTCAATATATAAAATTGAACTTTTTCAACTTAAAAGTCACTATTAAAATCTTCTTTATGTGAATCCTGCCTTTGATTTGCTCTAAATTAAGTAAGTTGCCACTGAATATCTCTCTCAAAAAGCTAGATGCTTTCTTTGTTTTTGAATTTCTAAAATTCAATTTAATTAATGAATTTTGAAGAATTGTTTGAAATGTGTAGATATATTTAGATAAAATTTAAAAATTAAAGAAATAAATTGAAGCGATAGAAATAGAAGAATGTCAATAGAGTTGTTGTAAAACTGGTGACATTGAAAATGGCAAAAAAAATAAATAGCAATAACAGCTAATCTGTGAAAAAATAAGAAGAAAGAGGAAAGAAAAGGCAAAAAAATAAATAAGGAAAAAAAGTTTCAGCAAGACAAATGGGAAAATAAAATAAATGTATAATCGTTTTTTAAATTTCTCATGCTCTTAAAGAGAGTGCATACTCTCTCCAGGAAAGGTGGCAAAAAATTAATCTAATAATACCACTTTAGAATTATTTCGTGGGACGATAGAATCCCCGCAAAATTTAAGTGTCCTTTAGAAAATTTGGGACAACTTGAGTGGTCACTTTATGTCTTTTCTCTTTTATTATTATTACATAGTATTTTATATTATCATGAACACACTAATTTAAAATCCTAGATACATCTTGAACCGACCCATAAAGCTTTACACAAATAAGTACAAACATTTGTATAATTTCTTTTACCTTTTGACAACATATTTGATGCATTCTGAAAGAGGACCAAATATATTTGTGCTACATTATTTCCTTGTAAAACCAAGGGTGTGTTTGACATGATGGAAAATGTTTTTCAATACCAAAAAAGGTTGAAAATCAAGATTTAAAATTGATGGGCACCCACAAGTTTTTTATTTAATAAACAGACTAGACTATATCAAAAGAAGATGGGTTGATTTAAGGAAATCAATACTGTCCCAGTTAAAATCGAAGGAAGTCCATCCGTTTTCTTAATTTTATATATATTTATTTTTATTAAAAAATAAAATTAAAAAAATCACAGAGTTTCACTTCTTTTTCAAAAAAAAAAATGTAGCAAGGCAACTTCAAGATTTTATAAATCATCTCTCTCAGACAACCAACATTGCTACATAGAATCTAACCAAATTGCGGATGCATTGACCAAAATCGCAAAAACGTAGCATGATGGAAAATTAAGAGTGTGTTTGCCATGATGGAAGATGTTAGGGTCCAAATTCACACCCGCCCACAAGTTTTTGACCAAATAAACGGACTAGACTATATAAAAAAAAGATGAGTTGATTTAAGAAAACTGACATACTGTCCCAATTAAAACCAAGGGAAGTTCATCAGTTTCCTTAATTTAATAAATATTATTTTTTTAAATGAAAATATAGAATTAAAAAAATCACAGAGTTTCAGTTGGTTTTCAAAAAAAAATTTAGTAAGGCAACTTCAAGATTCTATAAATCATCTCTCTCAGACAACAAACATTGCTACATAGAAGCTAGCCAAGTTACGAATGTATTGACCAAATGAAGTATGGAAGATCAAGAAAAACATCAAGACTCAGTTTGTCCCACTCGTAAAGCCAAAATCGTGAAAACGTGGCATGATGAAAAACTAAAGGTGTGTTTGGCATGATGGAAATTGTTTTTCAATACCAAAAACTGATTGAAAATCAAGGGTCAAAACTGACGGACACCCACAAGTTTTTGACTAAATTGACAGACTAAACTATATAAAAAAAGATGGGCTGATTTAAGAAAATCGACAAATTGTCCCCCTTAAAATCGAGGAAAGTCCATTAGTTTCCTTAATTATTTTGATTAATAATTTCTCTCAAGGGAAGCATTAGAAAGAAAATTTCACATCTCAAATTTTCCGACATCCGTCCATAACTTTCGACAATCCACCGTTGGATTGAAAATGAAATATCTCTCGCTATATCAATATCATTAGTGAGTATTGTAGTGTTTTCCAGCTAGGAGCACACAAGGCCAAGAGGCAACTACTCTTTCCGGTGATTTTTTGATGATTTTCCGGCGATCCCATCAGTTTTCGGCAAGTGACGTCAGTTTTTGGCGAAACCAATCATCTTTTTTATCACTTCTCGCGCCGACCACAGCTCTCTTCTCTTTTCTTTGTAACCCTTTACAGGTACTACAAGTCCAGATCCGACACCTCTTCTCAGGCGGCGTCATCATGATTTTGGCGACCAGTCCTTTGGAGACGGAGCATTTTCCGATGAAAAATTATAGGGAAGTGGTACCAGCAGTAGGGTAAATGCAGCGGCAGAAAATTTCGACGATCAATTTCTGCATTGATTTGTCGAAATTCGACAAAATGATCAAGAAAACCTCTTTCACTCCGTTTTCTCTAAGGATCAGGTGCACTTGTTTCATCCTTCTGTAGTTTATTTGGTCTAGGCTTCCTGTCTCTTTTTCGATCTTGATTTCTTGTCTGGTTTTCTTGATTGTTCCTGTGGAATTATTGGTTCCTGTTTCTCCGTAACTTAGTAGGTGTTCTTTACTAGCATACCTATTTAATGTGGGTAGTATAGTGCCTATTGCTTGTGAGTGTCGAACCTGCTTGTTGGTTTTTGTTTGCTTACTTATCTGTTATTAGTCAGTACCCTTTTGCTCGTCGTGTTCTTCTTCTCATTTTCTTCTTTTTCTTTTGTCGTATCTTTTTTAGTAGTGACGGGGCTGATATATGGTGGAATAGGGTCATGTCATAGGTTAGAGTTGAGGATGGAGTTTGGGTCAGGTGCAGGGTTAGGGTCGGGTCTAGGTTCAAGTCGTGGGTTAGGGCGAGGGGTAATAGGGCTACGTGGGATAAGGGTGCTTCTAGGTTGAGAGTTGGGTCATGGAATATAGGAACGCTTCAAGATAAGTCTATAGAGCTTGTGAAGATTCTTAGAAAAAAGGGGCTAGTATAGCTTGTGTCCAGAAAACTAAATGGGTAGGCACTAAAGAGAGAGATGTAGATGGGTAGAAGTTATGCTACTTGAATAGCGTGAGACATAGGAATGGAGTAGGTATCTTAGTAGATGAAGAACTTAGAGGGCAGCTGGTAGATTTTGCTAGGTATTTTGGGTTGTGGGTAGCAAACTTGAGCTTTTCGAAGAAGGAGGAACACCTTATTACCTTTCGTAGTTCAATGACTAAGACTCAGATAGACTTTTTGCTACTTAGGAAGGGTGATACAGAGCTATGTAAAGACTATAAAATCATACCTAGCGAGAATCTTTCGACCCATGTTGAGCTTTTAGTGATAGACTTGGTAATTAAGAAGGGCAAAAAGAAGAATGGTATAGAGGATCAACCTAGGATTAAGTGTGGTAGCTTGACGCAGGCCAGCGCGTTGGAAATAGAAGAGAAGTTGTCGACTATGGGGGCTTGGAAAAGTAAAGGGAATATGGATAGTATGTTGGAGACGACTTCCAGTTGTATTAAGGAGACCGCTAAAGAGGTGTTGAGTGTCTCGAGAGGCCGATCTGACAAGCACCGAGGGGACTGGTAGTGGAACAAAGAAGTTAAAAGGAAGGTGGAGACTTAAAAAGTAGCATATGCGAAGTTGGTGGAGAGCAGGGATGATGAAGAGAAGCAGACAAATAAGGAGGAGTATAAGCTAGCTAAGAAGGAGGCTAAGTTAGCGATTGCGGTGGCTAAGACAACAACTTTTGAGAGTTTGTATACGGCTCTAGAGGAGAAATGCAGGGAAAATAAGTTGTATAGACTTGCTAAGGTTAGGGAGCGGATGACTCGCGATCTTGACCAAGTGAAGTGTATCAAGGAGGAGGATGGGAAAGTGTTGGTTGAGGAAGCCTTTATTAGGAGGAGGTGGCAGTTCTATTTTCATAGATTTTTGAAAGACGACGGGGACAAAGGCTCTGCGTTGAGGGACTTGGAGAACTCAGAGAGTTGTCGCGATTATAGTTGTTGCAGGCGTATCAAGGTGGAGTAGGTCAGGGGTGCGATTCGATGGATGCGTTAGGGTAAAGCGACTGAGACAGACAATATTTCAATAGATTTTTTAAAGAGCACGGGCAGGGCAGGTTTGGTGTAGCTGACGAGGTTGTTAAACATCATTTTTAGGGCGACAAAGATGCCCGAAGCTTGGAGATAGAGTATGATGATTCTATTATATAAGAACAAGGAAGACATTCAGAGTCGCAACAATTACAGAGGTATTAAATTATTGAGTCATACCACGAAGGTTTGGGAGAGGGTGGTAAAGTTGAGGCTGAGGAGGATCGTGATCATTTTCGAGAATCAGTTTGATTTCATTTCAGGTCGCTCGACTACGGAGGTCATTCACCTCGTGAGGAGATTAGTGGAGCAGTTTAGGAAAGGAAGAAGGACTTGCATGTGGTGTTCATTGATCTTGAGAAGGCGTATGACAAAGTTCCTAGAGAGATTTTGTAGAGGTATTTGGACTCTTAGTTCATTTTTATTTGTCTTGGTGATGGAGTTCTAACGCGACGCATTCAAATGGAGGTGCCTTGGTGTATGTTATTTGCTGATGATGTTATATTAATTGACGAGACTCGGGGTGGAGTTAATGATAAGTTGGAGGTTTGGAGATATACCCTTGAGTCTAAAGGTTTTAGGTTAAGCGGGACCAAAATAGAGTATTTGAAATATAAGTTTAGTGATTTGTCGCATGAGGATGACGTGGTCGTGGAGTTGGATTCTCAGGCCATTTAGAAGAGGGAGAGTGTCAAGTATCTTGGGTCTATGATTCAGGAGAATGGTGAGATTGATGAGAATGTCCCATACTGTATTAGTGCAGCGTGGTTAAAATTGCGGCTCACCTCGGGAGTCTTGTGTGATAAGAAGGTACCTCCAAAGCTTAAAGGTAAGTTTTACACGGTGGTAGTCCGACCGACTATGTTGTATGGAGCAAAGTGTTGGCCAGTTAAGAATTTGCACATCCAAAAATTGAAGGTGGCAGAGATGAGGATGTTGCAGTGGATGTGTGGACTTACCAGGAGAGGTAAGGTGAGAAATGAGATTATTCAGGAGAAAGTGGGTGTGGCTTCAGACTTCGGTAGAGGACAGGATGCGAGAAGTGAAGTTGCATTGGTTCGGCCATCTGATAAGGAGGGACACAGATGCTCCAGTTCGAAAGTGTGAAAGGTTGGTTGTGGATAATTTTAGGCGAGGTAGAGGCAGGCCGAAGAAGTATTGGAGGGAGGTGATTAGGCAGGACATGAGGTAGTTAAAACTAATGGAAGACATGACCTTTGATAAGAAGGTGTGGAGGACATGGATTAAGGTACTGGGCTAGTAGGTAGGAGCACGTTCGTGCTAGTAGAAAAGCGTGCTCGATTTGTATTGGTGCTTGTAGTGTCTTGTAGCCACTTGTGCATGGTGTTTGGATGATGTTTATGATTTCGAATAGCAAGTTTATAATATAACTTGGTGGGTGTCTTGTTTCCTTATTATTTAGCGGTGCGCCATCACTTGTTTGTTGTTTGCTTTTATGTTTTGTTATTTGTTATTTGTCCTGAGCAGGAGGTCTATCAGAAACACTCTCTACTTCATCTGAGGTAGTGGTATGAACTGTGTACACTCTACCCTTCCCAGACCCCACTGGAAATACGCATTTATTGTTGTTGTATAGAGTTCCAGTTTTTTTTTCAAAAAAAAAAAAAACTAGTCCAGCAACTTCATGATTCTATAAATCATCTCTGTCTTTCAGACAACCAACACTGCTACATAGAAGCTAACCAAATCGCAGATGCATTGACCAAATGAATTATGGAAGATCAAGAAAAACATCATGACTCAGCTTATCCCACCCCGTAAAGCTAGAATCATGGAAACGTGGCTGATTTTAAAATAGGGTGGGACAAGCTAAGTCTTGATGTTCTCTAAATCCTAAATTACATAAGACATCTTTTGGAGTTAAAACTAGGTGATTTAGGAGGAATTGACTCGCACATCTTTTTTTGCTGCAATTCCTCAAGACTTTTTGATGTGCTTCGATGAATTAAGGATTCTGATATAAGGGAGCAAAAGGATTTTGGGAGGCACCTAAAACGCATTAGACTTGGCAACAATTTCATGCGGAATGAATGAACTACTGATGAGTTATGCAAAAAGTGAGCAAAGTATGAAACATACAAGAGGTAGTGTAAAGGCGTCTTTGAGTTGGGGCTCCTTTTGCGCAACAAGGCTAAGACACTTAGGTTTAGGTAATTGCTCTTTTTTCCTGGTAACCAAACAGGCTGTAGGGTTCAATATCTTGACCCAATACCGTGTTAAATGAATTGGCCTTACAAACATTTGTATACTAAAAGAAGAACATAACTTCCTTATGAAAACTAAAAGCTTCTCAACTTATTTTAGAACGGACATATAAAAATCATCCGAATACATCTGCTGTGTGTGAGAATCTAACCATGTCAAGACAACTTCACTCCTTGTGAAGAAAAAATATATCACTTATTATTCTTAAATATAAGTGAACCTTGAAGAAGCCTTAGGCCCCTGAACCAGCCAACCGTCGCTTGGTGGCATTGGAGACAGACACTTGACCGAGCTTGTCTGCTTCGGCATATGGTGATCGCTCTTTGATAGGCATATAGTGACGCATCCATACACCAGTATACACCTGAAAGGAGGAAGAAGTTGTAAGACATGGACTTCCTCGGGCATAAGAAGTCAGCAGGGAACCATGAATTAATTAATTATAAGCAAAGTCCAGCAAAGTAACCATAGCTCGTTGAGTTCCTAAACAAACCTTCCACCTAAAACTCATTAGGGTCTAAAGGAGCACCTTAATATCTTCTGTATCTTTTCAGATGACGACATAGTCGAGAACAAAGAGCAAAAACCCAAAGACCCAAAGATTTTGAATTGGCCCAGGCAAGCTACATTGCTTAGACTCTTCAATAATTCTGACGGGTGCATGTCGGATCCTCCAAATACTACAATTTTGGAGGATCTGACACGGATGCACTATCATTATTGGTAAGTGCGAGCAATATAGCAAGCAAGTACAAAGCAGTTACCATAAAATGTAATTGCTAATGACAAAGTCAGATTTGTACAAAATCTAGTTACACCAAGGTTGAAAACTAGATCAGTGATTTTACCTGTGCGGGTCTCATTATCTTGGTATCAGGATCATCGAGGGACTCTTTCCAATGAGACAAGTAACCAGCCATCCGAGGAATTGCAAACAAGACAGGAAAGAATTCTGTTGGAAATCCCATTGCCCTAAAATATATAAAAAAGTAAGAGCTATCATTCTTAGTAATGAAAAGATCTTTCTTCTTTTTTTAAAACAAAAAAAATGGTCACTTTAATGAAAAGATTCATCTTAGTTTTATGCTTACCTGTAAATTAAACCGGAGTAGAAATCAACATTTGGATACAGCTTCCTTTTTACAAAGTACTCATCTGAGAGTGCAGCCTTTTCCAGAGCAACAGCAACCTGAACATGGTATGAGAAAATGTTGGATCATTCAGCGAAAGCAGTCCACATCCCATCATTTCATACATGCGAAGATTTATAGTTGGACAGATTTAACCAGCCACCCAGATAAAATAAATTTGGGTGGTGGCATCAAATACTCTAAGACGGTGTAACCTAACACAACTCATCTTCTGGGAAGATATTTTTCTCAGTTTTGATAAATAATTTCATATTTCAGAGAAATGAGATTCTATCACCTCTTCCGCATAGTAACTAGTTCTTACAGGAACACACAATGCCAGTGCAGGATAGAGATGAGCTCAAATATCCGACATTAAATAATAAAGAAGACCCTCCAATTCTACAGTGGAGAACCCAAGGGAAATAATGTTTTCGGATTAAAGGTAGCATTGCCATGTCAAACAATAGAAATTTAGCTTACCTTAAACAATTTAATTTTTGTTAATTAGATTTATTACTTTTGTAATTTTGATATAGCTAAAATAACTCAAGTCCAGTTTATCAGCTTTTTGAGAAACTGAACTAAGACATCTGATGGTAAAACCTTATTGGAGACCAAGCCAAAACCAACTACTGAGTATGCAGTACACATATTATTCCTTTCTTTAAGCATAAATGCAACAAACTGAGAGAAGTTTGCTTTCTTAAACTTGCTTCTTCTGGCCATACAGTTGAAATAATTGCGCTTGTTTTCAAAAAAACCTATTCAATTTCGTCAAAAACCTTTCAGCCAAACACCATTAGAGAAAATTCAGTTTTTGCGTAACACTTCCTGAATTGCTTACAATTTTTCACTCAAAACTTTTCTCTAGTGGTATTTGATTGAAAAAGAAATTTGACTTTTTTCCTTTAGCGTTGCATAAACTGGAAAAGATTTTCCCAGAAAAAAATTTCAACTGTTTTTGAAACAAACTCCACCATATTAGTTTTAGCACCAACTTTAATGTTTTAGGTTCTTCTGAAATTCAAGAAAATATGAAGCCCATGAGGATAGCTTAAACATGGATGCTAAATATCCTATTACTTCTAGAATGCTGGGAAAAGTTATTTGAATGGAATGGGTCTTTTCGGAACACCGGCTGGACCAAACAAAATATAATCCTTTTAGCAGCAGCAACACCTTACCTCAATTAAAGGATCCCGGCCCACAATAGAAAATACTTCATCGGCTAGCTTCTTGATGACTTTTGCTCTGGGATCATAATTTTTGTAGACACGGTGCCCAAAACCAGACATCTTTCGTTTCCTGAAAGAATAGAGGTACAAGGAAACTCAAATGGTTAAAAATGAATTAGAAAATCCTTGACGTACAACAATAGTTATCAGAAAATTAAGCACCTATTCTTCACACCCTCAAGGAACTCTGGAATATTTTCAACACTTCCTATCTCACTGAGCATCTTCAGCACAGCCTGTAAGCCATGTAATAACATCACAGTCAAGCATAATATAGCGCCAAACAATGTTATCTGAGAGACATAAAGAGAGAGAGAGAATAAAAGATGAAGCTCCTCTGTAAATACTCATTACTTGCTATAACACAACATTTTTACCTCATTTGCACCCCCATGGAGAGGGCCATACAAAGCTCCCACCGCTCCTGCTAAAGCTGTGTATACATCAACTCCACTGCAGACAACCAATGGTGCATAAGCCAAGTAAATCTTGGAGCTACTATCTGTGCAGAAAAAGATGCCTACCTTGAAGCAAGATGACGTGCTGCAGCTGTAGAGCAATTCATCTCATGTTCTGCATGTAATATGAAAAGAATATCGAGCACACGAGCAAGTCGAGGATTGGGTTTGTAAGACCTATTGCCTCTGCAAGTTAAGTAAAAAAGCTTTTAATTTGCTGGTTATGAAGAATTTAAGCTGAATGTGATGCAAATGCAACAAAATTCAAAATAGTGCACACACAGATGGGTACATTTTTATGCTAAGCCACAAGATTTACAATGATGCCGTGGCTAATAAGAAGATCCTTACTTCTATCCAATTTAGGAATTCACTTAGAATACTGTTCCTAAGTGGGACATAAACAAAAAAAAGCCAAGTCGAGAAATAGTACATACAATGAATCTAGCATATACAAGAAGTTCTCCGCATACGAGAGATTGTTGGATGGAAGGACAGGTGGCCTTCCAGCCATTCTTAAGTAAGCAGCTGTAGCAATTGTAGGTGCCTGCAAATACAACAAATAAATGCCTATTACCATTGGGTACCGTTACACTCATTTTGATAACGATCACAAAGCCCATATTTCAAAATTCAGCATGATATCATAGTTCAAAACAAGAAGTTTAGGCAATAAAAAGAAAAGTTTGACGGAAAAGAATATAACCTTGCCAAGGATCCGAACTATTTGTTTATCTCTCACTTGTTTAGACTTGTATATATCCTGTCCCTGCATGAACAAAGATACAAATGATCAGAATCATGAAAAATAAAATGCTACAATCCAAAAGCTTGATGGTGAATAATCATTATAGTCGGTCAAACAAGGGGGGAACACTGAAGAAGAGCTATCATTGCTCTACTTCAGGAGGTGAATCAATATGTTCTCTCACGACCCTTAGTTGAGAATCTTGGCTACTTAATGACCCAAATACAGAGTTAAGAAGGGCCTTTAACAGTATTTCTTTGAGATGGGCTATTGAGCAGGGCACAAGGAGCAAAACGTTGTACCCCAAGAAAATCTTCTTTAACTTATACAGGAAGCTGACCAGTGATTCAAATGAGAAGAAGGGCCTGGAAAGATATTTAATTGTTCAACTTTGTGTATGAGATACTTGTCCTTCCTCGTAGAGATTGCCTTAAGATTTTGATTTGAACCAGTTGAGTTATCCACCTTGAGCAATGAGAGTACAAATAGTTTCTTTTCCACCTTTCAGAATGGAAGAAGAAAATAGAGTTGGGATGTATTTCCAGCTTCTAAGAACCATAAAGGTGAGCAACACTTACAGCTCTGAACAGAAACCCAACCTCTTGCCAACTACACAAGACCTTCAGGTAGGGACAACAGAGAGCAATTTAAACTACAGTTTGGAATTTGAACAGAAAAGGTTTAGTCAAATGACTGCACCCATACACCCCAAAAGAAGACTATGGACAAAAGACAAAACACACTTCTTCAGAAAATATATGAAACAAATTTGTTTTAAGTTTTCAAAGATTTCAAGGTGGCAGTGATATCATTTCATTAGAACCTTCATTCAACTTTCAGTAGCATAATAAGAAGCTAACTTCCAAGTTATTATTCACATTGTTTTCAGATCTCAGAGAGAAACCTAGACAAATCTTTCAAACAGAATCATCATTGGAAACCTACCTACACTGAACTCTCTAAATATTGAGAAGCTAGTAGTCTTATCGGCAGTAAGACAATAATCATAAAGCAGTATCCCTTAATTGGAAAAAAGAAGCTAAGTTTATTTCAGGGAATCAAAATGAGATAAGGGGGCATCTGACACAATGATGTATAGGAAAAACATAGAAACTTTGACAACAGAAGATGTATCGCTCAAACACTTCCTCATGTTGCTTACTCTCAGAGCTGGATTGGCATCAGGATGAAAGACGGAAAGAGCACTCATTGCACTGACAAGAACCCCCATTGGATGAGCATCATGGGGCATTGACTGTATGATGTCCTGCAACACAAAATTTCAATTGTTTCAGAAATTCCGGAACTACAACAAAGCAGGAAGTGAACACTCAACCCCATAAACTTCAAAAAAGAGATTGCAAAATTGTTTAAACGACAGCGTACAGCCGTAAATGACCACAATTGAACACTGGCATCGCTATATACAAAGAAGCATCAAGCGTGGTAACACAAATAGTGATGATGTGATAATTTAGGAGGAGGAGCTCTTCCTCCCCCTGCACTTTCATTATCCTTCTACTAGTGAAGTGCGTTAGAACTTAAAAGCTAAGAGGATTAGTGCAGTTACTTGGAAGAATTTGCTTGGATAATAGTATAAAGTGTTCTTAGTAGTTATGCCAAAATTACGGACTTTTTTAATTAGGATACTTTCCTTATATTATGTAGGTTAAAGTTTATTACAGCAGCCGATACTCCTATCTGAGGATCTTGATACTCCTATCTGAGGATCTTTCTTGTATCTTCTTTCTCTTCTCTCTTTTTTATATGGCATCAGAATCTCCTCCCTCTTGGTAAGATCGCAATAGTTACTACCTACAGGGAAAAGGCTTCCTTCTTCTCATTAGCGTACTGTTCTTGTTTTCTCCGAGACTAACTGGCCAATGTGGTAAGCAACCAAACACAAATGAAATGTCCATGGTGTTTCAGAGGCTTCATATTCCGAGACCATGAACTTCTTGAGAGAGGAAAAACACATGCAGACAATGTCAAATAAGTATAGAGGCACCATAGGTCCGTCATTTAAGAAAAATTCAAAGCTTTTTCTCTTTCCTAAATCATGGGAAGCATTTGCGAGTGAAAAAACTGAATAAAAGCTAACTGAAACTTTCTTAGAAAACTAAAATATGAGCTCACCAAGAGTCCTTGTGGCACTGCTGAATGTTGTGCAACCGTGAACTTCCAGTCTGCCAGCTGGTTCTCAGACGGTAAATTGCCATACACTGAAATTTCAATAAACACAAATGAGAAGATACACCAGCAAAGAAGTTAGACGTATGGAGCAACATATTTTCCATTTCATTATTTGTTTTTGGCTAGAGGGAGGGATTGTTTTTCTGGGCATTAATAAAATTTAACTTTATTATGGTGAATCAAAATTACCCCAACAAAAAGAAAATAGAAGAAATCTGCAGTTTTTCCGCGACATGGATTGATGAAAGCAGTTCATCATGAATGAAAGAGAAAAGCCCCTGCGGGGGGATAAGTTGATAAGTAGGACTGATGTGTGTTTATTTCTAATTTAAAGGCTACATAAAGAAGAGTCTTGAGGTATGAACTAGTAGTAGAATATTGCGTCCAATAGTGTTTAGCCATGACATAAACAGTATAACTAAGTAAGAAATGCAAAACAGGCTTTTTGGTTCATAACCAAAATGTTTCATCTTGACCAGGCAGGGTTAGTATGTTCCCGCGGCACAACACCCTTGGTGGACCCATATTGAGAATACAATTAAGTAAATAAAAGAGTGCTTTCTCTAATAGCTTAAACTTTTAGATGACATGGTCACACACCTCAACATGGTATCAAGGTCAGGCTCATCCAATCATTGTTTACCTGATGTTGAACACCCATCTTAAATTGTTTAGCTCCATATATCCAGTCTTAGGCATGCGGGGGTGTTGAGTTCTATATCGGCTCACTAGGGATGGGAGGTCCCTTTATATGGTCTTGGGACAATCCTCACCTCATGAGCTAGATTTTGCGGTTGAGTTAGTGATACAACTGCTCCTTTACGGACCTACTCTAGAAGAAAATCCAGACAAGCAAGTAGAGATAAATCCAGGCAAGCAAGTGGAGATAATCTTAGTTTCAAATAGGATAAGATATATTAGTAGTTATCTATAGAAGTTATTAGCCGTTAACTACAGCAGTAACCATTTGTCCATGTGTTATCTTTATGTTTAGTATAAATATATGTATCTGCAGAATTCAATAACAGTGAAGCAATATTATTAATTTGTATCTGGAGATTTGTCCACTCCATACGGACATACTTATGGGTTAATGCAGTGTTTAAGATCCTTGCACTTTATTTAACCAGTAAATTTTCAATTCATTCTCTTCTTCATCTTAGTTTCTATCATTTTGGTATCAGAGCAGAAAGATCCAGAATGGTATCCACACGATCTTCAAACGAACCACCATCACAACCAGTCACAAACCAGCCAAATGAACCATCTAATAGTCAAATTGTCCAGCAGTTAACGTTAATAACATCACGTTTGGAAGCATTAGATGCATCAGTGAACGGAGTGAACGGACAAACCAGTGTTACTTAAACTCAAACTGATGTTAATCCTGTTATATCCACTAAGGAAAAGGGTCCAGAATATAATAGAGGTCCTCGTGACACCAGAAGGTCTTCTTGGGACGAGGATGTTGATGTTGATGTTGATGTGGATACGCCTTGGTGGTTAAAGAATCCATCTCATCGGCCAAACACAAAAATGGAATTTCCTCGATTTGAAGGAGGAGATCCCCGTGGCTGGATTTTGAAGGCTGAAAAATATTTGCGGTACTATCAAACACATGATGATCTAAAGGTAGATATTGTAGCCATGTATTTGGAGGGTGATGCGCTTGATCTTTTTGCGTGGATTAAAGAGTGAACGTACACTATTGTATTGGGAGGACCTTGTAAAAGTTTTACAAGAGAACTATGGTCCTGCAAAATTGCAGAATTTCAGAATCCAGATGAACATTTATGCAGCAACAATTGGGCATAGCACAAGAATATCGCCAGAAATTTGCTAAACAATCTGCCCGAGTCAAGAATTGGCCAGAACACTGTCTTTTGGGGTGTTTCTTACTGGACTTAAAAGAAGAACTCAAAGCAGATGTGAGAATTCACAAGCCTAGAATAGTGTATAAAGCCATGAGCCTTACATTGGAATTTGAGCAAAAAATGGGTTCCAATCGTGGGTATAAAGGTTCTCAATGGCAAAATACGATCCAACACAACCCAAGTTGGTTCTACAGGTGAAGCTACCCATCAATCAGTAGGCAACCAACTTGTGTCACGAACCAATCCAAATCCTGTACAAATGTTTTCTCGTCCTTCGAATCGTGCTTGGGATATAGAGAAACAGAATCGCATTGCCAAAGGATTCTGTTTAAGGACTCTGTTTTAGGTGTAATGAGAAATTTGCCCTAGGTCACCGTTGCAAGACAGCATCTCTCTCTTATGGAGACAAACGACAACATTGAAGGGAGTGAATTAGTGGAACAAATGCCAGATGACATTATTAATGGGGATTCAACTACAAATGATCTTGCTGAAATTTCATTCCATGCCTTTCTAGGGAATATAGGGAGGGCGGGACGGTAGGCTGAGGGTTGGGTCTTGGAATATAGGGACCCTTCAGGGTAAGTCCATAGAGCTCGTGAAGATTCTTAGGAAGAGGAGGATCAACATTGCGTGTGTCCAAGAGACCAAGTGGGTAGGGTTTAAGGCTAGGGATGTGGATGGTTACAAGCTGTGGTACTCTGGGAGCGACAGGCGTAGGAATGGAGTTGGCATCTTAGTAGATGAAGAGCTTAGAGGTCAGGTAGTGGAGGTGAAGAGGATCAACGATAGGTTGATGACTATTAAGTTGGTCATTCGGGGGTTTACCCTGAACGTGTGTAGTGCTTATGCGCCGCAAGTGGGATCGGAGGGGGAGGAGAAAACGCGGTTTTGGGAGGCTTTGGAGGAGGTGGTGAGAGGCGTGCCTAGTTCGGAGAAGATTGTTGTAGCAGGGGATTTCAACAGGCACATCGGGGCGCTACCGGGAGGCTTTGGGGATGTGCATGGTGGTTTTGGTTTTGAGGAGAGAAATGAAGAGGGGGCGACCCTATTGGAGTTTGCGAGGGCCTTTGGGCTGGTGGTGGTGAACTCGGGCTTCCCGAAGAAGGACGAGCACCTGATCACCTTTCGAAGCGGAGTAGCCAGGATTCAGATTGACTTTTTGTTGCTTAGGAAAGGGGATAGGGCGTTGTGTAAGGACTGTAAAGTCATCCCGAGTGAGAATCTTTCGACCCAGCATAGGCTCTTGGTTATGGATTTGGGTATAAAGAAGAATAGAAAGAGGAGGAGTAAGGAGGGTCGACCGAGAATTAAGTGGGGCGGCCTGACGCCAGTGAATGCGTGGGAGATAGGGGAGAGGTTGGCGGGAATGGGGGTGTGGGAGTGTAGGGGGGACATGGATAGTATGTGGGACAGGGCGGCAAGGTGCATCAGGGAGAATGCAAGTGAGGTGTTGGGTGTTTCTAGGGGCCGGGCCGGGCACCATCGGGGGGATTGGTGGTGAATGAAGAGGTGGAGAAGAAAGTGGGGACCAAGAAAGGGGCGTATGCTAAGTTGGTGGAAAGTAAGGACGAAGAGGAGAAGCGGGTGTACAGGAAGGAGTACAAGCTAGCGAGGAAGGAGGCGAAATCAGCAGTCACGGCTGCTAAGACGGCCGCTTTTGAGAGCTTGTGTGCAGGGTTACAGGGGAAAGGAGGGGAGAAAAAGTTGTTTAGACTTGCTAAGGCTAGGGAGAGGAAGGGTCGTGACCTCGATCAGGTGAGGTGCATTAAGGGGGAGGACGGTAGAGTGTTGGTGAAGGACGGCCACATCAAGAAGAGATGGCAGTCGTATTTTCATGGGCTCTTGAATGACGAAGGGGATAGAGCTATTGTGTTAGGGGAACTGGAGCACTCAGAGGAGTGTCGGGATTTTAGCTATTGTAGACGTTTTAAGGTAGAAGAGGTTAGACAGGCTGTCCGCAGGATGCGAAGGGGTAGGGCGACGGGGCCGGATGAGATACCGGTGGAGTTTTGGAAGTTCGTTGGAGAGGCTGGTGTAAGGTGGTTGACTGGATTGTTTAATGAAATTTTCAGGACGGCAAAGATGCCCGAGGCGTGGAGGTGGAGTACCATGATCCCTCTCTATAAGAATAAGGGGGACATTCAGAGTTGCGATAACTATAGGGGGATTAAGTTATTGAGTCACTCGATGAAGATCTGGGAGAGAGTGGTCGAGGTGAGGCTGAGACGGATAGTGTCTATTTCGGAGAACCAGTTCGGATTTATGCCCAGCCGCTCGACGACGGAGGCAATCCACCTGGTACGGAGGTTGGTGGAGCAGTATAGGGAGAGGAAGAAGGATCTGCACATGGTGTTTATCGATCTGGAGAAGGCTTACGATAAAGTCCCCAGGGAGGTGCTTTGGAGATGCTTGGAGGTGAGTGGGGTACCGCTGGCATATATCAGAGTAATTAAGGATATGTATGATGGAGCGAAAACCCAGGTGAGGACGGCGGGAGGAGACTCGGAGCATTTCACTGTCCTGACAGGATTGCATCAGGGATCTACTCTTAGTCCCTTTTTGTTTGCGTTGGTGATGGATGTGTTGACGCGGCGTATTCAAGGGGAGGTGCCGTGGTGTATGCTTTTTGCAGACGATGTAGTTCTGATAGATGAGACTCGAGGGGGTGTGAATGACAAATTAGAGGTGTGGAGGCGAACTCTTGAGTCTAAAGGGTTCAGGGTGAGCAGAAGCAAGACAGAGTATGTGGAATGCAAGTTTAATGACGTGAGGCGGGAGAATGAGGTAGTAGTGAAGCTGGAAGCTCAGGAGGTATGTAAGAGGGACAAGTTCAAGTATCTTGGGTCCGTGATCCAGAGTAACGGTGAGATTGACGAGGATGTCTCGCACCGTATTGGGACGGGATGGATGAAGTGGAAACTCGCGTCGGGGGTGCTGTGTGATAAGAAGGTGCCGCCCAAGCTTAAAGGCAAATTCTACAGGGTGGTAGTCCGTCCGGCCTTGTTGTATGGAGCGGAGTGTTGGCCAGTTAAGAACTCCCACATTCAAAAAATGAAGGTGGCAGAAATGCGGATGTTGCGCTGGATGTGTGGACTGACTAGAGGGGATAGAGTTCGGAATGAGACTATCCGGGAGAAGGTTGGTGTGACTTCAGTGGAGTGCAAGATGCGGGAAGCACAATTGAGATGGTTCGGACACGTGAAGAGGAGGGGCATGGATGCCCCGGTCCGTAGGTGTGAGAGGCTAGTGTTGGATGGTTTTAGGCGGGGGTAGGGGTAGGCTGAAGAAGTACTGGGGTGAGGTGGTTAGGCGGGACATGGAACAGTTACAGCTCACCGAGGACATGACCCTAGATAGGAAGGTCTGGAGGACGCGAATTACGGCAGAGGATTAGGGCCAGTTCGGGTCGCTAGTGTAGGGAATTACTTGGTGGGGGTTTTATTCTTGTCATGATTCCGTGTTCCGTGTTGTATTACGAATCTGTGTGCTTTCCCTTGCTTTCCTCTGCTTTATATTACTTATGGGTGCCGTATTTATGTTATGTAATCTGCTTCTGTGCTGCACTATGTGTTTGTGTGGTATCTCGTGCCTTGAGCCGGGGGTCTATCGGAAACAGCCTTTCTACTTCATCAGAGGTAGAGGTATGGACTGCGTACATCTTACCCCCCCAGACCCCACTAGGTGGGAATACACTGGGTTTGTTGTTGTTGTTGTTGTTGTTGTTGCCTTTCTAGGGAATACGAAAGGCACAACAATGAAACTTCAAGGGACTTTAAATGGACGCAAGGTCCTTCTTTTGGTTGATAGTGGATCATCCAACAATTTTATCTCTGAAAAAATTGTTGAAGAATTACAGTTGCTGGTTCAAGTTGTGCCTTATTTTGGAGTCCAAAATCGGCAATGGAGAAATCATACGTTGCAACCGTCTATGCCAAAATCTGGTTGTGAAATTCCCTGGATTAACTATTGACCAAAATTTCTATCTTTTCCCTGTTGGAGGGGCAGATTTGGTGTTGGAATTAAGTGGCTTGCATCTTTAAATACAGTCCAAGCTAACTGGAATGAGATGTTTTTAATTTTTAATTTAAATGGTAAGTGATATAAGCTTCAGGGGTTCCATACATATCAAATGAACCAGTTGCTTTCCAGTATTTCTCCAAAAGAGGATGATACCCCAGGTAAATCTCTACCCACTCTCTACCCACTGATATTCAAAATTTGCTTCACAAGTTTGAATCAATTTTTGAAGAACCCATTGCTCTACCACCTTTTCGCCATCACACCCATTATATCCCTTTGATTCCTAATTCAAAACCACCCAACATTCGTCCTTATCGCTATCCTTACTTTCAAAAATCAGAAATTGAAAAGCAAGTGTTTGAATTAATCCAGAAAGGTTTTATAAGGCCAAGTACCAATCCATTTGCTAGTCCTGTACTTCTCGTCAAGAAAAAGGACAATACATGGCGTATGTGTATTGATTATAGAGATTTCAACCAAATCACAGTTCCAGATAAGTACCCAATCCTTAATATTGATGAGCTTCTTGATGAATTGCACGGAGCAACTATTTTTTCAAAGATTGATTTGCGTTCCGGTTACTACCAGATACGTGTCAATCACTGGGTTCCGTATGCACTCTGGCCATTATGAATTCATTGTTATGCCCTTTGGTCTCACTAATGCCTCTTCTACATTCCAATGTGCTATGAATGATTTGTTCAGACCACATCTGCGCAAATTTATTCTCGTATTCTTTGATGACATCTTGGTATACAGACCTTTGAACAGCATATCAATCACTTGCAACTTGCTTTCCAACTTCTTAGAGACAATCATTTCTATGCCAAAACTTCTAAATGCTTATTTGGACAAATTCACATTTCTTTTTTGGGTCATGTGATTTCCGAAACTGGGGTTGGTGTAGATCAGGAAAAAATTCAAGCAGTCTTGGAGTGGCCAGCACCAAGTTATGTGAAGAAGTTACGTGGCTTTCTTGGGTTAACAGGTTATTATAGCAGATTTGTGAAGGGTTATGGAATGGTGGCTCCACCACTCATTGAACTTACCAAGAAAAATGCTTTTCAATGGTCACCCTCTGCTAAAAATGCTTTCAAACTTCTCAAGCAAGCTTTAACAACTATTTCGATACTACGACTTCCAAATTTCA
This sequence comes from Capsicum annuum, assembly GCF_002878395.1. NCBI lineage: Eukaryota > Viridiplantae > Streptophyta > Magnoliopsida > Solanales > Solanaceae > Capsicum > Capsicum annuum. Next base: position 193,034,030 of record NC_061119.1, on the reverse strand, counting down.
CTCAACCATTTGTAGTGGAATATGATGCTTCTTCAAAAGGAATGGGGGTTATTCTTCTTCACAATGACCATCCTATCGCATATATTAGTAAGGGACTTTCTTTTTCCAGTCGATTGAAGCCTACTTATGACCAGGAATTGCTTGCTTATGTTTTAGCTTTGCGGAAATGGAAACACTACCTTTTGGGCCATCATTTTTACGTCCAAACAGATCGTTACAGCCTCAAGTATCTCCTTTCTCAGCATATCACCACTAATGAGCAGCAAAGATTCTTGATGAAATTGCTTCCATTAAGCTTCACAATTATCTACAAAGCAGGGAAAGATAATTTGGGAGCTGATTCACTTTCAAGGAGGCCGTTGAATGCAGAATTTTTGGCTCTCGCTATTCCTGTACCATTGGATTTTTCCAATTGGCAAGATTCTCTCGAGGCAGATACATATACTCGTGAGATTATTCAAGGCATTAGCCAAGATCCTTCCTTACAACCAGATTTTCATTTGGTGGACCAGAACAAGGAAAGGTTGGTTATTCCAGATCATTCTTCTCTTCGACAAAAGCTTATCTCAGAGTCTCATGATACACCTTCTGCCGGACATGGAGGATATTTGAAAACCTTGAAGCGTCTTTCCTCCAACTTTTTCTGGCCAAGGATGAAGCGAGATGTTACACTCTTTGTTCAGACCTGTATGGTTTGTCAACAGGCCAAATACCAAGCTTTAGCCCCTGCTGGACTTTTGCAACCGCTGCCTATACCTAATAGAATATGGGACGATATATCACTTGATTTCATTGTAGGACTTCCCAAATCTGGTGGTTATGACACAATTTTAGTTGTCGTAGATCGTCTCAGCAAGTATTCTCATTTCATCCCACTTTCTCACCCATATACCGCTAAGACTGTTGCTAATGTTTTCTGCAAAGATATTGTGTGTCTCCACGGCATTCCTCGATCAATCTTATCTGATCAGGATGCTATCTTTCTCAGTGCTTTCTGGCAGGAGCTTTTTCGACTTAGCCAAACAAGGTTAAGAATGGGTACGTCTTACCAGCCACAATCTAATGGACAGACCGAAGGGGTGAATAGATGCTTGGAATCATATTTACGAAGCTTTGTTATGGAGCAGCCTCGTGCATGGAGTCAATACTTATCATGGGCAAAATTTTCTTTCAACACAGGTTACCATTCACGGGGACTACCCCATTCAAGATAGTTTATGGTAGAAATCCTCCTTCAATTTCCCCTTTTTGTTCATGGAGAAACTCGCATTGCTGAACTTGAAGAACAACTTTTGAATCGTGATGCCCATGTTGAAAGTTCTCAAGGATAATCTTTTGAAGGCTCAAACTCGAATGAAATAACAAGCTAATTCTCATCATCGAGATGTTGCCGTCTTTCTACGTGTTCAGCCTAACCAGCAACGTTCTTTGGCTCATCGCAGGCACGAAATATTGTCACCTCGATTTTTCGGACAATATAAAATTATACGCTGTGTTGGACCTATAGCGTATGAACTGGAGCTACCTGCTTCTTCCAAAGTCCATCCAATCTTCCATGTATCTTTGCTCCATCCAGCTCATGGCCAGCAAGCAGTTTTACCACCAGCGCCTCTTCCTCTTACTAAAGATTGGGAACTCGCCGTATCTCCCGCCAAGATACTTGCACATCAATGGGTTAAAGAAGTTGGTGCATATTCTTTGGAATTGCTAATTCAATGGGTTGACCGTCCCCTTGAAGAAGCTAGGTGGGAGAATTATGATCTCATTGCAGATCAGTTCCCTTCTTTTCGCCTTGAGGACAAGGCGACTTGTCAGGAGGGGTGCATTGATACGACTGCTCCTTTACGAACCTACTCTAGAAGAAAATCCAGACAAGCAAGTGGAGATAAATCCAGACAAGTGGAGATAATCTTAGTTAGTTTCAGATAGGATAAGATATATAAGTAGTTATCTATATAAGTTATTAGCAGTTAACTACAACAGTAACCATCTGTCCATGTGTTATCTTTATGTTTAGTATAAATATATGTATCTGCAGAATTCAATAACAGTGAAGCAATATTATTAATTTGTATCTGGAGATTTGTCCACTCCATACGGACACATACTTATTGGTTAATGCAGTGTTTAAGATCCTTGCACTTTATTTAACCAGTAAATTTTCAACTCATTCTCTTCTTCATCTTAGTTTCTATCAGTTAGGCCCAAGATCCATTTCTTTAACTGTCCACCAAAGACAACCAGCGGGCAAACTCCCTAAACTAAGGAGGTGTATCAGAACAACCTAGTAATTTCTCAGTTTATAGCCCTACAAAGGTTTTACAGCATTGCAGCTTCTTCCAACTTACTACAGTAGACTTCCACACCTATACATTTGTTTCTCTTTAACAGCAAGAAGCTCCTACGGTGATCTACTTCATGCTGATTCCTCACGTCTTATACATTTTTTAATGTGCAAATCTGGTCTTAGTTCTATTCTAATGCTACAGTGTCAAGGAAAAATCTGTTGTCGTCATTTGTCATTTCATATCAGAAAAAACATTCAGCGCTAATTTTTTTCCTTCATCACTAATACAATTTTTGGACCCTGATTAATCATTGTTTGTGATAAATACTTAAGCCACTTTTAAGACAAATTTCAAGAGATCGCGAACTCCACACAGAAATCACTCTCGAGTCTAGACACCATAAAGATGAATATACCAGCATCTATACAAAATTATCATGAGAACACTTACACAAAAGATATGCCACTTCCAAGAAGGAACTTTCATCAGCCAGCTCTTCAATAGGGTAACCTCGATATCTAAGGATCCCGGCATCACCATCTATATAACATATTGATGACCTAACAGGTGCCGTATTGAGATAGCCCGGATCATAAAGCTTGAGACCCTTATCATTCTGTCCTGTTGTTATCTGCAAAACGACATGCAACGACGATATCGAAAATTAATTAACATTTTCAGGAAAAGATATGAAGCACCATACACATGCAGCACATTAGCATAGATCATTAAACAACCACAAAAATTACATACACCGAGTATCTGTGCCCAGATATTTAAAGATTATACTTTTTTTTTTGGACAACTGTTGGGTTCGGGCCTGCTTGCACAACGAACTAGCATAAATCATTAAACAACCACAATAATTACATCCACTGAGAATCTGTGCCCTGATTTTTAAAGATTACTTTTTTTATAACCGTGATACTTGTCCTGATTTTTAAAGATTACTTTTTTTTATAACCGTGATATTTGTCACCTGCCAAGTGATGGGTACCAAGTGATGGGTACCAGATAATTTTGTCCACCAAAGCTAGGATAAATGGAATGAAATACCCTAGTGTTTTTGTCTTCGCTTGGATTTGAACCTGAGATCTTATGGTTCTCAACCACTTCACTCACCTCACTGACCCTAGGCCACACCCTTGGGTGCAATTTTTAAAGATCACTAGGACGCAGAACTCCGTTCTTTTGGTGCAATAGCTCACAATTGGTCTACTCCATGCCTGACTCGAGAACAATTACATACTATTTGCTTGTGCATATGCCTCTAGATAGAGGTAGATACAGCATAAAGCCATTGCCTCGCATTCTAACAGTATAAATGTGTCATTAAAAAAATCTAAAGACGTGTATGTGTATTAAATCACACATGCACCAGTTTAGAATTCTAGATCAATACACATTTAAGACTGCCAATGAAAAGCATATAAGCGAGTCCGAATTTACAAAAAAAAAAATATTACCAGAGCTAGAACAGTAGTACTCCCTCAGTTCACTTTAAGTCAGTTTCCTTCGCGAGAGTCAATTTGACTAAACTTCAATCTAAATTAAAATCGACTAATTCAATACTTTACATTTAAAATTTAGATCTTTGAAAAGTATACAAAAAATACTACAACTTACAATCTTAGAATATTACTAGAGCCAGCACGATCGTTCTCATACTAATGAGATAAATTTTGAAACTGAAACTGACGGAAAAAAAATTGAAACTGAGACAATCAAAAAATACATCTAAAAACATGGATCAAAGTTATTACATATACTCTCGACAGGTGAAACGTCACAAGTAAAAATCAATGGAGTACAGAAACCATTGTTATCATAAACAGAGATCAAAATTCACAACGGAAGATTCATAATTTGATGATTGCCTTTTTCAAGTCGGTAGCTTTAATAGTACTAGAGCTAGCACAGTAGTACTTCCTTTACTTTTACTTGTCACGTTTCTCTTCACAAAAGTCATTTTTTTAAGCTTCCGAACTAAAATGAATTAGATTAATTTAATTCTTCACATCTAAAACTTAGATCTTCGAAAACTATAAAAAGAAAAAACTATAAATTTCAATATTTCTTATATTATGAGATTAAAAAAAATACATCTTAAAATATTGATCAAGATTCATATCAGATTGACTCACGATAAGCCACACGTGACAACTAAAAATAAATGGAGGATAAAAATCGTCGTTATCGTAGACAGAGATCAAAATTGCATCCGAAGATTAGGAATTAGAGAGTCAATTTAACTGATCTTGAAAGCTAAATTAAATTAGATTAATTCAATACTTTACATTTGAAATTTAGATCTCCCAAAATTATATAAAAAAGAAATAACTATAAACTGCAGTATTTCTCATATAAATGAAATGAAACAAATTGACTCTCGATAAGCAAAACTTGACAAGAAAAAATCGTCGAGGATCAAAATTCAAGTGGAAAAATTACATCTTAGAGTCAAAAGTGATGATTTACCTTCTTCAAATACGTGTCTTTAATAGTACCTTCTTAACCGGATACTTCTTGCTAGAGCCAGCACAATGGTACTCGTTCAGTTCACTTTTATTTGTCACGAAAATCAATTTGACTAATCTTTAGGAGCTAAATTGAATTAGATTAATTCAACATCATTTAAAATTTAGATCTTCGAACAGTATATGATAAATTGCATTTTTTTCTCATATTAATGAGATAATAAAAAATACATCTTAAATTATTGATCAAAACTGACTCTCGATAAGTTAAACGTGACAAACAAAGATAAAATAGGATCGGAAGAATTGGAATTTGATGATTTACCTTCTTCAACTCAGTAGCTTTAATAGTACATTAGAGCTAGCACAGTAGTAGTTACCTTCAGTTTTATTTCTCACGTTTGCTTCACGAGAGTCAATTTGTCTAATATTCAATGCTAAATCAAAATAAATTAACTCGATACTTTATATTTAAAATCTAGATCTTTGAAAACTATACAAAAAAATGGATAATCTGCAATTTTTCTCATATTAATGACATAAAAAAAACAACAAAAATATTGATCAAAGTTGATACAAATTATTTGTCTCTCGATAAAAAAAACGTGACAAGTAAAAGTAAACCGAGATCAAAATTCAAGCGGAATAATAGTAACATAGGAAGATTTGGAATTTGATGATTTACCTTCTTCAAATCAGTGGCTTTAATAGTGCCTTCTTCGGAAACCTGAACCGGATACTTCTTACCTGTCCGTTCATCGAAGATCGTTAAAGCGCCTTTTACATTCGGCGGCGGCGGTACAACGGCGGAGACGACGGAAGTTTCTAGAAGTTTGGAATCGGAGATATTGAGGGAAGAAGTAGCTGCGAGATGAGCTGAAAGTACCGCTAATCTTCCTCGAGCAATTGTTGATGATGAATTTCCGTTTTCCATTTTTGTATATTTTTTCTAGAGAAATTTTTGTGTTTGATGATCCTGTGTTGGTTGTTTATATTATATTGCGTGTGTGAATTTATTGATCTTAGGTTATAATGGAAATAAAAGTGGGGAAATTGATGAGCAATTTGTGGTGAATTACTACTGGGAAAATGGTCCTATCTGTTTTGTTTGTAGTTTTTTTCCTTTTTATGTTTTTTACAACGTGTCATGGTAATTCATTATCCAAATATTTGGGTTTTTTTTACCTTAAGTTAGTTGAGTGAGTGATTTTACACGTAAAAGACATGAGATTAATTCTTCTTTGCCAGCAACTTTCTCAATTTATAACTTCTTGTATCGAGCATTTGTTAGTGTGGTTTAGTATGATTTTTAAGTTATTGCACGAAACGGATTTACTTGATGCACAGTTAAAAAATAAAAGTTTTTTTCTAAAATTTCCACAAAAAAAGGTATTTTTCCTCAATATTTGATGGTACATTATATTTGATTAAATTTAAATTCATACAATACTAAATCATTTTTAAAAGTAATGCTCCTGACAATTTTTTATTTTTTTTTCTAGATCTCAAACACAAAATCTCTAAGTAGCAACGAACAAATCTCAATTACCCTGTTACAACCCATATTGATTTTGGCAAAGGTATTCACTATTTTTTTTTTACATAAACTAATCGTGTAAGTCGAAACTTAGTTTAACGTTGGTTAACTGATTTGTGGCTTAAAATTAAATTATAATATTATAAAAAAAAATATTGAATACTATAAATAAATTTTTAAAAAATATTAATATTAAACAGAATTATAGCGTATATGTATTAACTAAAAATTTTAACACTAACATAGTTAATAAAAAAATCGGCACTTATGCAGCCTATGCATGTGATCGAGTTTAAGGCTGCATTTGTTTTTTTTAAGATTCAGACTTCTGAATCTGAATGCACGTCTGAATGATGAAGATATTATCTCTAAATATGAAAACCGAATGATTAAAACTGTTTGTTTTTCAATATCTGAATGTGCAAAAAAAATTATTTGTATATATAATAAAATAAAAAATACAATTCAAAATAAAAACTAATTATATATCAGAAAAATATGTAATTTAATACAACAAAATTATATTATTTGATTGAAAAAAATATTTATGTTTGTTAGTGATAGTGGAGATGGTTTATAATGGTGGTTGCGGTGATAATGATTGATGTTAGTGATTAGTAATATTAGTGGTGATAGTTGTGATGGTTGGTATTATAGTGATGTTATGATGGTGGCGGTTGATAGTGGTGGTGGTGTTGGTTATGATGTGACGTTGCTTGATGTTAGTAGTTGGAGGTGTTGATTGTAATGGTTGAAAAATGAATGCATGATGGTTGACGATGTGTTGATGCTAGTTGGAGACGTTAGTTGTGATGGTAGAGATGGTTGTTAGTAGAGATAAATTGTGGCGATGATAGTGATTGAAGTGATGGTAGAGGTAGCGTTACTAGTGGCAATGGTGGTGGTCGCCGAAGAATGTGTGGAGGTTGTGATGTATTAGTGGTCGTAATTAGCGGTGGTGCTAGTTGTGATAGATGAGTTGATTCCAGTAGTGGTTGATGATGGTGGTGCTGTTGACATTGGTGGTGGCGATAAATATAATTAGAAAAATAGAAGTAGTATGTGTGGTAGCGATATTTGTTGTCGATGATGGTTGTGATGGTGGAGGTGGTTGGTGGTGGTGGGTGCTGGTTGACAATGATGGTGGTGGCAGAGTTGGTGACTGATGATTATTATGAATAGAGTGACGGTGAATATTATTCAACACCACAATACCTCTTCAGACCTATTAAGACTTGATTCTAGATCTGAATGATTAACCTATTCAAACCTATTAACAGCTAAAATCTTAATAAAAAATAAATGTAATTAATGGTCTGAAATCTGAATCATTCAGATTCATACCTCCATTAAGTGCAAACAAATGAGTCGTAAGTGTTTTTTTTAAAAAAAGAAATGTTAGTTTGGCTCGGGTTTAATATCATATTACGCACATACAACGTGTCAATCTAACTAACAAATTTCGCTGGCCGATAAAATATTCATCATTTATCGGTAGTGGACCTGAACAAAATAAAATAATTTGAGGAAGAGAAAGAAATTAGAGAAAAACAGTAACTCATAGGCAGCAATTGTATCGTTCGTAAATTTTTATATCGTGAAATTTGACATGGAAGTTTTTCTAAAAAAAAAAGAAAAGAAATATTAAAAATTACTTTTTTCGTCTCATATTACTTGACATATTTGTTAAAATTTTATTTCAAAATAATTGACATATTTAAAGAATGAAAAGATTATTGAACATCTTTTTTCATATTTACCTTGCTAATTTAATGAAAGAGTAATTAACTCCAATCAATAGTAATAATACTTAAGAATGTGCATTTAATGGAATAACTAGTACTAGTACCCGCGCGATGCGCGGTCGATATTAAATGAAATTAATTATAGAAATTACTATCTTATTGATTTTATATAATAAAAAATTTATTCAATATCGTTCACATATTTGAAATTAATAAATTTATGCAAAATAAAAAATAACTATTAAAATATTAAACTTAATATCATTAATTACATAAAATTTAAATATTTTTTTTCAAAATTTAGTATCCACGTGCAAATAATATTATATTGTAATATAATTACTTGAGAATATTAGATAATATTGTGATCTATATTGATTTATTTTGTAAAAAATTCATAGAATTACAAAAGAAAATGTATATTTAACATAATTATTATTAGTTAAGTGACTTACTTCTAAATTTGGTTAGAAAAAACAAAAAACTAATGAAAGATATGTTTTAGAGTTATGCACATGAGGCTTCTCTATAAAATTTTAACTTGAAATTTAAATTATTTTATATTAAATATTTTAATTTGCACCCTCTTATCAAAAGGAAGAAAGCAGTTCCCCTTCTCTTTTCTTGTCTTAATAGATTTTTCTTTCAAAGTAAATTTTGTATTTCTTTGCACGAGCTTAGTCATAGTATATTTTTTATAAATTTAAAATATATTTGCGTCAAGGCAAATATTTTGAGTAAAGTCTCAATAATAGTCAATTTCCCCTCTCTCATATATATTTTCTTATTACCGTTTTTTCAATAAATAACTTATAACATTATCTAAAGTCATAACTTGTTTGCATGATTTCACAATATCCACTTATTCTCTTATGATAATGGACCAACAAATATTAATGAATCTTATTGTATATTATTTTTTCGAATAAATGGATTAGTCCTTCATAGTTTTGAATATTCACTCTTCAACTCTATTTTCGATCAACCCTATCATACTTTTTCAATTTACTCAATTTGAATGAAATTATAAATATTAATCACTATCAAAATTGAATTCCCTCCCATTTTAGAACATTCAACTAATGCTTAACCCCTCATATTTATCAATACAATAAGATATTAATCTTATTCATCTTAATCCTTTATATTGTACAAAGTAGATCAAAATAATTAATGCACTAAAAGATTCACAATATTCTAAAATTAGAGTTATAAATATAAATATAAACATGATTGAACTCATTGCCTGTTTATATCAACTAAAACAAAAAAAAGAACAAGAAAGTTTGTAGCATATAATCTCTCTCTATATATATAAAAGTAAAACATAAGCAAGACAAGATGCCACGTGTCAAGCTATTAAAATAGCCACGTGACAATTTTTAAGACAATATTAAAAAATATTTTAAGACAAAGTTAAAAATATTGTAATAAAAATTTTGAATTGAAAAATTAAGTATTTGAATTTGAATAAATTATCCTTTTACAAAAAAGATTTTCGTTATCTTAAAAATAAAAACTAATAATTAAAGAGTTCTAATAGATATATATTATTTCAAACTTATCTCTTATAAAATTTAAATGTTATAAAATATATTTAAATATAATTTATTTACATATTAGGGAAAGATAAAAATTATTGATGATAATAATAGTAATGATAAATATGCATTTAATTTTAAAAAATATTTATAAAAATATAAAAATATTAATATAACTAATATTAATAATAGTAGTACACACTTACATAGTAGTTCTTTTAGTTATTTTTTAAAATAGGCGTGGTAGTAGCAGTACTGAATAATAATAATAATAATAATAATAATAATAATAATAATAATAATAATAATAATAATAATAATAATAATAATAATAATAATAATTGAAAAAATAAAGTACAATTAATATTTAAAATGCATGTTTTTCTGTATGGGATCGGTCCCTATAAACTTCTCTTAGAGTCTCTAACTTTTTTTTTTGGGTAAACATTAGAGTCTCTAACTTAAGTATGCCAACAAACAATAATATTTAGGTTTTTATTTCAAATTAATTTGCGACTGATATTTTACGAATTTTCATTATTAATCATGTTGTACTCTTATTAAGATCTCGATGACAAGCGTACAAAGCCAAGGTTGTTATTGTCACTACATGGATTGGTCCATCTAATAATAATAATAAATAAATAAATAAATAATAAACAATCGTAGTAGTACTGATAAGTAGTAGTAGGGATAAATATAATAATTATAATAAATAAAAAAATTATTTAGATTGACTTCAAAAAATTTTCTAATTAAAATTTATAAATTATAGAATAAATATGCATTTAATTTGAAAAAAAATTAAGGATAAGATAAGAATAATAAAATGATCTTCTTATAACAAATTGATATAATATAATATTTAAATTTGAATTTAAATAGAATTTGAATGGGAATGGAATTCTAAATTCTTAATATTTCCTAAATTTATAATATTTACTACTATTTTTATAATATACATTAATAATAATAAAAATAATATATTAAATAAAAATAAAATATAATAATACTAAAGTAATAAATAAATAAATAATATAATATAATAAATGAACTCTTACTATTCATAAACTTTTTCCTTTTCATGTTCTAAAAAAATTCTTAAATATTAAATAAAAGATTAAAAATATTAAGATAACTAATAATATTATTATAGTACTACACACATAGTACATAGTAATAATAAAAGCAAAACATAAGCAAGACAAAATGCCACGTGTCAAGGTACCAAAATAGCCACGTGACAATTTTTAAGACAATATTAAAAATATTTTAAGATAATATTTAAAATATTATAATAAAAATTTTGAATTGAGAAATTAAGTATTTAAATTTGAATAAATTATACTTTTACAACAAAGATTTTCATTGTCTTAAAAATAGAAACTAATAATTAAAGAGTTCTAATAGATATATACTATTTCAAACTTATCTCTTATAAAATTTAAATGTTATAAAACATATTTAAATATAATTTATTTACATATTAGGGAAAGATAAAAATTATTGATGATAATAATAATAATTATAAATATGCATTTAATTTTAAAAAATATTTATAAATATTAAAAAAATAGATAAAAATATTAATATAACTAATATTAATAATAGTGGTACACACTTAGTACGTAGTAGTACTTTTAGTTATTTTTTAAAACAGGCATGGTTGTAGTAGTACTGAATAATAATAATAATAATAATAATAATAATAATAATAATAATAATAAATAAAATAAATAAATAAACAAATTGTAGTAGTGGGTAGAACATAGTTATAGTGATAGAAGGAAAAAAAGTGGGAACTTTTTTTTTTAAAAGAAAATAACATGCGAATTAATCTTATTGATTTTAAATTTTCTCTTAATTCAAATATATACATTATAAGATAAATATGTATTTTATTTGAAAAATTATGGATAAGGAAGAATAATAAATTGATCTTCTTTTAACAAATACATATTATATTTGAATTTGAATTTGAATTTGAATTTAAATGAAATTTAAATTGAAGTAGAGTTCTATTTTCTTAATATCTCTTTAATATCTATATAACCAGTATTAGTGGTAGAAACAATAATACGTAGTATATTTCAAACTTATCTCTTTTAAAATTTAAATGTTATAAAATATATTTATTTTATTTACATATTAGGAAAAGACAAAAATTATTGATAATAATAATAATGATAATATACATTTAATTTAAAAAAATATTTATAAATATTGAAGAAAAAGATAAAAATATAATATTTTTAAATTGTAAATAATATAATAAAGAAAATATCAAATTGAGGAGGAGGATTTTTTTTTTTTTTAAAAAAAACAAATTGAGGAGGGGTGGAGCTGGTGGGAGGTGGGTGAGGGTAGAGAAAAAAATATTTATTTTTATATTTCATTGAGAAATAATATCATGGTTGATATTTTGTAAGATAATAGAATTTAACATGTTTGAACAAACACTACAACATAAAATATTAAAAATATTATTTTAATATTATCCGCGCATCGCGCGGGTACGTACACTAGTGTTTATAAATAACAAATGATAAATGACCTTTACTTTCACTTTAGTACAGTATGCTACGTAAAAATACAATAATATTTGCAGTAAGAATTTAAATATAATGAATTTGAAAAAAATTAATATTTATAAGTATTTGATTTATTGAATTTGAGCATTGCCCATTGAGCATCAGTCACGAGATACTCACTCAGATTTTGATCTTCGATATATAGCATTTGAGATAGTAATTCTAGTATCGGGTAAATTCCATAGATAGTTATACAACTATCATTTTTTTACTAAGGTCACTTAACTATCATTCCTAATACATTATCACAAAACTTTTAATTTACTATTAAAATCACACAGTTTAATTTACAAATTAATTCATAATCATAACATATAGAAATATAGCATAGATAAATCAAGTTTTAATCCTAATACATAAAAATATAATGGATTAGTAATTTAGTATCATGGTTTATTAATTTTTGAAATCATATTATTATCTCACTAAAATCTAAAGCAACAATTTTTGCAATGCAAGAAAATCAACTATCTAATATCAATATTAGTTTCTTCATATTTAATGTATAACTTGTAAATTTTTATGTTATTGCTAAAATTTTCATTGAATATCTTGACCAAGATAAATTTTAAGTCTTTACAAATGTATGACATATTAAAAGATCACTAACTTAAATTTTCAAAGAGTATAAATTATATTTTTTCTAAAGCATAAAGTACATAAATACTGACTCATAAATTTTTCACCAAACATGTAAAAAATAAAATGAATATGCAACATAACCTGTATATTTAGTTGAAAAATCTATTCTAAAACAATACTCACAGTAAATTAAGATTCTAGCGATTATTACGATAAGATAAGTTGTGGCAGAAATCACTTGCACAATTCATCTTCTCCAACATATTATGACATAAATTAATTAGCTTTTACTGAGTGTAGTCTTCTTATATATTGGTAAATTGTTATGATATTAGAACTTTTAGATTAATTGTAGTTGGTACAATATTCTTCTCTCTCTCTCTCTCTTTATATATCTCTCTCTCTCTCTCTCTCTCTCTCTCTATATATATATATATATATATATATATATGTATGTATGTATGTATGTATGTATGTATGTATGTATGTATGTATATATGTATATAATTGTTAATTGATTCTTCATTTTCTATTTATATTTCTCAATCAATTTTGTCATGCTTCCTTAATTGACTTACATTGAATGAAATCATAAATACCTTCTGTCATATAAATATCCATTATATAGTAATACTTCAATTGCATATATTCTAATTTATTAATAACTGACACCGACATTTCATCATATAAAAAATTATTATTGATATTTTTATTATTAAAAAATATTTATTCCTAATTCATTTTATTGATTTGCATGTTTAAATTTTTATATAAGATAATTTAATACTTTTTAATTATTTTTTGTTCATCAAAACGAAGTGTCTTTTTCAAATTAGATTATTTTAAAATCCAAAATTATTCACAAACATATATAAGGTTATATAATTGGTCAATTAAAGAATAACTTTGTAAGGCAAAATTTTATTTGAACTCAAATATTAATTAGGACTATGTAATTTTAGCAGTTATTTTCGATAAACATTATGCAATCTTTTCTGTGTAGTAATATTCATTTTAAAAAAATTTAATATTTATTTATTTTCAATCTACCTTCCTTTTAAATTCAAGACTGTCATTTATTCATTTCCTAATAATATAGAATGATAGTATAATTACTCATTGATAGCCATACTTAATTATGAAAATTCTTTCATTAAATATGAATGCATATTATTTTAAATCTAGATTACTTAAAATATATCAAATAAAAATTCTTCCAATAAATATGAATGCATATTTTTTAAATAAAATTTCTTGAAATATATTGAAATAAATTGCTTCCATTTTGTAGTCCAAAGTTACCATTTGAGTGATTACATTTTTTTCATAATACTTTTAATTTTGGAATAACTCTTTGATTATTATATTTTTTTCGGGTAAAATAGCTCGGTGGACCCTTGTACTTAATCTGTTTTGTAAAGTGGATACTTCTACTTAAACCTTTTTCATCGGAACCCTTCAACTCAATAAAACTCAATATTTTAAATACCTTGACCATTGACCAAACCTATGTGGCACTAAAATAGCTGGGTAGGACGAAACGTGTGAAGGCATGCGCTTAGGGTGCGAGTGAGGGTCATTTTTTGATCAATTTATAATTAAAATAATTAAAAAATAATTTTAAAAACAATCCCCCCAACTATAGTTTTTTGAATTTAAAAATAATAAATTTATAAAATAAAAATAAAAAAGGCCCCTCCCCAACCCCTCCAACGCGTCCAGCACCCCTACCCCACCCCCACTTTCTTCCAGCACCCCCACCCCCATCCCCATCCAGCACCCCCACCGCACTCCCACCCCCGTACGGCACCCCCTACCCAGTCCCCCACCCCTAGCCCCCTCCCCAACACTACCTTCCCTTGCACTAGCCACCTCCTACCCCCAACGCACCAATCGCCCTCCACCCCCAATGCACCAGCCACCCTCCACCCCCAATGCACCAGCCCTCACCCCACCTACAACCCTCCCCAACCCCCTTCCTTCACAGCAGCAGCCACTCCCCCTTCCTCAGCGCCAACCCCCTCCCCCCTAAAAATAAACTTTTCATTCACTTTTTATTTTATCTTTTTAATTTTTCCTCTCAATTCAATTTTTTTTAGATTTTTTTAGGATTAAAATTTAAATTTGAAATTTTTTCATATTTTTTTGAATTAAAATTTAAATTTGAATTAAAGGAGAGTAATAGTGGATATTGAAAAATTAGTGAATTTCATGAATAAGCTTGAAAAAACTTAAATTTTTTGTGAATTTGTTAAAGATATTCAAATTTAAAAATAAAAAATTCATTATGTTTGTATATATGAATTTATAGTTAAAAATTTAAATTAGTTGGAGAACAATTTTAATTATTTGAAATAAATTTGATGTTTAATTTGTGAGCAAAAATAAAAACATGATTATTTAAAATTTTCTACAATTTATCATTTTTTTATTTAATTAAATTATTTTAATATTCAATTTCTTATTTAATTAATTTTTATTTAATTTCTAACGTGACAGCTGACGTGGGGCATGAAATTTAATGTAATGCATAAAAATGACGTGGAAGTTGACGTGGGCGGTTGTGTTACACACCGTCAGTGGGGTTTAAAATGTTAAGTTTTATTGAGTTGAGGGGTTCAGATGACAAAAGTCTAAGTAGAAGTATCCACTTTACAAAACTAATTAAGTACAAGGACCCATCGAGCTATTTTACCTTTTTTTTTTTCATATAAGTTGTTTGATTCCTAATTGGTTATTCTCTTAATTGATATTTCTTAATACTTTCTTGATTTAGTCAATTGTAATCAAATCATAAATGTTCCTTTTTATATAGTATTGTTACTTAGATTAATTATATACACATTTTGAGTGATGACATCTTTTTCATAATATTTTTAATTTTGGAAGGACTCATTTGTCATAATAATCTTTTTTCATATAGGTTACTTGATTATTAATTAGTTATTCTCTAATTAATTTTTTAGTAATACTTTCTTGATTTACTAAATTGTAGTGAAATCATAAATATTTTTTAAATAATATTATTATTTAAATTAATTGTGTATATTTTTTTAGGGATAACATCTTTTTCATAATATATTTTTTTTAATTTTGAAATGACTTTTTGATTATTATAATCTTATT
>NC_061119.1:193016257-193018043 GCF_002878395.1 Capsicum annuum | reverse complement strand
ATATAAGTTACATGATTACTATTTACTAATTAATTTTTTGTAATATTTTCTTGATTTACTCAATTGTAGTAAAATCATAAATATTTAATTTTTATAATATTATTATTTATATTTTTAAAATTAATTGGTCACATATTTTAGGGAATGACATCTCTATTGAAATATTTTTTTATTTTGAAATGACTTTTCGGTCATAGTAATTTTTTCCATATAAGTTGCTTGATTACTAATTGGTTATTCAACAAAATAAATGTTGTTGCCAACAAAATAAATTCTTGTTGTCAAAATACCAAGTGACTAGTTCTCAATATGCCACTTGGCTTAATTTTAGGCTAACTTCTTTGCTTTATTATATATATAGATATATAGATTTTTTGTAATATTTTCTTGATTTACTCAATTGTAGTAAAATCATAAATATTTACTTTTTATAATATTATTATTCATGTTGTTTAAATTAATTGGTCACATATTTTAGGGAATGACATCTCTATTGAAATATTTTTTTATTTTTTGAAATGACTTTTTGATCATAGTAATTTTTTCCATATAAGTTGCTTGATTACTAATTGGTTATTCACCAAAATAAATTTTGTTGCCAAATTACCAAGTGACTAGTTTTCAATATGCCACTTGGCTTAATTTTATGCTAACTTCTTTACTTTATTATATATATATATATATATATATATATATATATATTGATATTAATCAATTTGCACCCCTATTAAATTCTCCTTTGGGGGTCGTTTGGTACATTGTCCGGATTGAGTAAAGATATCTTCCTGGGTTGGGATATTTCATGAAATTATTTATACCTTCCTCCCCATAGGATAATAATGACACCATTTTAGTACAAATGATGAAATAAAATAGTGTTGAAATTAAGTAATTTCTTTTACCAAACATGGAATAAAGTTAATCTCAAACTTTATTCCCGGAATTATTTTTCTTATTCCTTCTATGAAACGATCCCTAAGAGTTTAAAAGGCAAATATGTCAAACAATGTAAGATAGAAGAAGTAAGGCAAATATGTCAAACAATGTAAGATAGAAGAAGTAACATAGAATATTAAAAGATATAATAACATATATTAATTGGTCTTTTTTTTTTCTTTTAGCACACATATTAAAAAATGTAAATAAGAATTAGTTTTATTAATTCACCCCTTATTAAAAATTTTACAAATAAATGTAAAAATTTAAAATAAATTAATTACAGAAGGAATATGACAAAATTTAATTAATATTTTTATAATTTAGTGAGATAACTAACAAATATAAAATAATTTTTTAATAAAATGGTCAACTAATAGAAGTCACGAAATAAAATTTCTGATTAATTCTAGAAATATTAATTGTGTCATTGGAAAGTAGTAAACTCACAGGCAAGTGACGTAACGCAAGCGATTACAGCTGTTTGTCTTGGGATTCGCAAAACAAATCAACGCTTTCGTGGATATCATATCCTATTCTCCTGTTGAAAAAAGAAATTCAATTCTTCTAATTCCATTCACGTTTTCCAATAGGTCGTTAACGACGTTATCGCTAAAATCTTTTTTCTTTCCTTATTACTCACTTTCTTCATTTTATATTACCCGCCTCTTGGATGGTGATGATATCGTATATAACGAATTATCGTATTAAATAAAAAAATTTGATATCATAATTTAGTATTATGGTATTTGATATGCTATGATATATATTTTAACTTTTTTTTATGTATAATATAGTATTCGATATTTATAAATGACATATCGAAATACTAAATATCATATCAAAGCAT
>NC_061119.1:192904234-193013257 GCF_002878395.1 Capsicum annuum | reverse complement strand
AATAAGTAATATATATTAATATAATATATATAATACAAATAAGTAATATAAATATTTATATATAATATAAATAGGGGTAAAATGGTAATTTATTGTATTCTTATTGAGTTATCGATTTAACCGATAACCTAATAAGCTAAAACTGGAATTGAACCGATTAATCAATAAATTTTTTTATAAAACCAATAAAGAATTGTTAACCCAATAGCCCAATAACATTTTTATCGGTTCGATTTATCATTCGGTTCAATTTTTGCACACTCCTAGTCAACATGATCAATTAATATGAAGGAATGATTTTTTGTTTTGACTCCTTGCCTTTAGTGACCCTTTGAGGCCAAGTACACGAAAATGTGAAAGTCGTTTTAATCGCGAGACTCATAAATTTTTTCTTTCTCTTTCAAAGAAGTGCCTACATTTTTTGTGCTTGCAAATCATCGTGTTATGTTCTTTTGATTACAAGGGAAGAGTTGAAATTTTTAGGAAATACTAAAATATAAAATTAAAGAAGTAAATATAAGAAGAAAAAGATTTAAAATATAGTGTATATATAGATAAAATGATGAAGTGGTCTCTTATATTTGATGATAGGTTGAAACGAGCCTTTTAAATATGAAACTAATACTTTTGACTCTTTGAATTTATTGAAAACCAACATTTTTTTTAACTCTATATGTCAAGTTTGAGTGAAAATAAGTAGATATTATGATTAGTTGTACATTAAGTCCATTTTTTCATTTTTTCTGATTTTGTCTCCCTTCCTCATGTACTCCCCCTCTTAATACCTCCTAACTCAGTCTCTCCACCTCCTCCTAGAAGATCCCCTAGGACTACCCACCTTCCTGCACACTTGCAGGATTTTGTGTGCCATTTTGTTCTTCCTTCTTCCATTCCAAATCGTCCTTCTACTTAACCCTTACACTACCAGCAAGTAGTTTTGCATCCTGTTTAGCAGGACGCCATGATCAAAGAATTTCAAGCTTTGAAACACAACCACACATGGGATATTGTGCCACTTTCACCTGGAAAGAAAGCTATTCCATGCAAATGGGTGTATAAGATTAAACACAGGTATGATGGTACCATTGAGAGGTACAAAGCCAGACTTGTTATTAGAGGTGACACTCAGAAAGCTGGAATTGATTTCACTAAGACATTTTCCCCTATTGTAAAATTTACCACTACTAAATGTCTTCTAGCTATTGTTGCTAAGAAGTCTTGGATTGTTTATCAGCTTGATGTGAATAATGCATTTCTACATGGTGATTTATCTGAGGAGGTTTACATGAAAGTCCTATTAGGTCTCGCTACTTCTTCACCTTCTGGTTCTACTCCTCCTTTGGCTTGCAAGCTTTGCAAGTCCCTTTATGGCTTGAAACAAGCCTCTAAATAGTGGTTTATTAAGTTGTCTTCAGCCTTGACTTCTAGAAGCTACTTGCCTAGCCTTAACGACTATTTTCTTTTCACTAAAGTGTTATCTCTATACACTGTTGTTATTGTTGTATATATGAATGATATCTTGTTGGCTGGTGATGATATTGAGGAAATGAATTTCTTGAAATCCCTTTTGGATGATAAATTTAAGATTAAGAATCTTAGGGATGTTCATTTTTTTGGAACTTGAGGTCCACAGGACTTATCAGGGTTTCTTTATTAACCAACATAAGTATACTAAGGATTTGATTGAGGTGATCCATTGTTATAATTATTCTTCCGTGGAAATTTTTTTGGAACTTTACACCAAGCTTCTTCTTGATTCTTGTATTTTATTTTCTGATCCCTCCATATTTAGGAGGCTTGTAAGCTCAATTTTTTACGACACACCAGGGCCAAACATTTTCTTCTCTCCAATTATGTTGACTTCCCTCTTAAGGGATATTCTGATTGGACTGCTTTCTCTATTTCTGAGAAGTCTATTATTGGATTCCTAATTATTTTAGGTGCTAGCCCAGTTTGCTAGAAGTCTAAGAAACAACCCACTATTTCTTTGTCTTCTGCGGAGGCTGAATATCGAGCTCCTTGTAAAACTGTTGTTGAATTGACTTGGCAGGTTCGTCTTTTATCTGATTTTACCATTTATATTACTTCACGTGTTCATCTTTTTTGTGACAACCAGGCTACTTTGAGTATTGCTCGAAATCCTATCTACATGAGCGTACTAAGCATACTGGTAGTCCAGCTCAATATGCTTAGTACGCTCGCGGAGGACAGAATTTCGAGCAATGCTTAAAATAGCCTGGTTGTCACAAAAAAAGATAAACACGTGAAGCAACATAAAAAGTAAGATCAAATAAAAGGCAAACCAGCCAAGTCAATACAATAACAGTTTTGGGAAGAGCTCGATATTCAACCTCATCAAAAGACAAAGAAATAGTGGGTTTTTTCTTGGACTTCCAACAAATTGAGTGAGCACCTAAAGTAATCAAGAATCCAGTAACAAACTTTTGGGAAATAGACCAAGCAACCCAATCAAAATTAGAATATACCTTAAGAGTGAAGTCAACAGACCTGGAGAGAAGAATACCCTTAGTAGGATCATGTAACAAATACCTTAGAATATGCAAAGTAGCTTGCATATGAGAAAGTCTGGGAGCATTAAGAAATTGGATCAAATGCTGAACAGTGAATGAAATATCTCGGCTGGTATATTGTAATAATTAAGAAATTCAACTTACCAACAAGCCTTCTAAAAATGGAGGGATCAGAAAGTAAAAGGCCAGAATCAGGGAGAAACTTGGCGTAAAGTTCTAAAGAAGTTACGATAGAAGAACAATCAGAACAATGGAACTCCTTAATCAACTCCTTAGTGTACTTATGCTGCTTAATAAGGAAAACCTTAGAAGTCTTGTAGACCTCAAGGCCCAAAAAATAATGAACATACCCAAGAACCTTAATCTTAAACTGATCATCCAAAAAGGATTTCAAGGAATTCATTTCCTCAATATCATCACCAGCTAACAAGATATCATCCACATATATAACAATAATAACAACGGATAGAGATGAAAATTTAGTGAAAAGAGAATAGTTATTAAGGCTAGGCAAGTAGCCTCTAGAAGTCAAGACTAAAGACAACTTAGTAAGCCATTGTCTAGAGGCTTGTTTCAAGCCACAAAGGGACTTACGGAGCTTGCAAGCCAAAGGAGGACTAGAACCAGAAGGAGAAGAAACACTGAGACCTAATGATACTTTCATGTGAACCTCCTCACATAAATCACCATGTATAAATGCATTATTCACATCAAGTTGGTAAACAGTCTAAGACTTCTTAGCAGCATTAGCTAGAAGACATTTAATAGTGGTAAACTTTACAATAGGGGAAAATGTCTCAATGAAATCAATTCCAACTTTCTGAGTGTCACCTCTAACAACAAGTCTGGCTTTGTACTTCTCAATGTTACCAACAGACCTGTGTTTAATAGTGTATACCCATTTGCATGGAGGAGCTTTCTTTCAAGTGAAAGTGGCACAATATCCTATGTATGGTTGAGGTTCAAAGCTTGAAATCTATCATGGCATCCTGCCAAATAGAATGAAAAACTACCTGCTAATAGTGTAAGGGTTCAGTGGAAGAAGGGTCTGGAATGGAAGAAAGAAGAATAAAATGACACACAAAATTCTACAAGTATGCCGGAAGGTGGGTAGTCCTAGAGGATCTTCTAAGAGGAGGTGGAAAGACTAAGTTAGAAAGAGTATCGAGAGGGGAAGTATCATGATGAAGAGAGATAGAATCAGAATCAGATAAGATAGAAGGATAGAATCAGAATCAGATAAGATAGAAGGATGATGAGACTTAAATAAAAATAATGTGGAAGGTGAAGAAGTAGAAGGAAAAATATGTTCAACAAATATAACATCCATAGAGTAAAAAATAGAATGAGTATGGCATAGAACTCCCTTATCCAGCTCGAGATCCATCACGAGGAGCTACTACTTGTGGGCCCCAATAGAACCTCTATAGTTGGCAATAGAATTTCAGTAATCTCTTTTCCACCCTTCTTAATTCCAAGCCCCCTCAAAGCAAATTTGCATTCGTCGGTACTCATGATATCATTCCCGACTAGATTTGTAAGAAAATCTTTCATAGGTAGGGGCGTTTCATCGATTACCAACCATTGTAGATGTTTAACCTACAAATTTCAATAAGAGAACTCGTTAGAAATCATCAAGTGTCAAGAAAAGACTGAAATAAAAGTTTCAAAAAATTTTAACTTTTAGCTGAGAGGCTACTACCTGTATCCTCCCGCTATAGTGACATGTATGTCGCTATGACAGAAATTTCTCAGTTATAGTGATGAGGCCGCTATAGCAGTCTTTAACATCCCAGAAGTTGGGGGAGAAAAAGAAGGCACCCCTTTCTCAAATAGTTGTTTTTAATTCTGAACTCTGATCAGTGTTCCAAAAGTGCCCTAGAATTAAATTACACAAAAATTCGGGCATAATAACTCTTAAATCATGCCTAAATTGGCAGTTAAACACAAAAATAACCTTTTGCATTCTCTTTAATTTTGGCTTATTTTAACCCATAAAATTGGAGTTTCTTATGCTCAAAATATGACTGAAGCATTGTGAATGTAAAAGAAGCAACCATGCTTTAGATTTGATTCAAATAGGCCCCAAAAAGTGAAGTTAAAAAATCAACTCAAAACCCTATGTTTCAACTAAATTCAAGCCTAATGCATGGAATTTTGTGAGTAATGAAGTAACAGAGAGTAAAAAAATTGAGAGTTACCTTATAGATGATTAAACCAAAGTGATCGAGGAAGAGGGAGATTATTTTCAAGTAAAATAAGAGAAATGGGAAATGAATCCATTTCTCCCGTCTTTAAACTGCTTTGGGCTGCTATGCTGACATGCACTACTATAGTGACACTGCTTTAGCATGATAAATACCGCTATTGCAGTGTCTCACCTCAGGTCCCATAAAATTTTTAGGTTTCAAATAATGTTACTTCCCCTGATCAATGTCAGTAGTTGATGAGTTTTCGGGTATCTCAGACATTCAGAGAATGAGTTTCTTCTATTGCATCGGGAATTTATGAGCACGAAATACCTCTTCCAATTAGACCAGTGTCTGGGTTTTAATACTAGAAGTCAAGTGATTAGGATTTTGGTGTTTGTTCCTATAGACATCACTATGTATTTAAATTTTTGGACAAATATTCGGGTATTAGTTGCTTATGATCTCGTAGGCAGGGAGTTAGGTTCAAAAATCTAAACTCAGACCGTTAATTTTTTTGATTTCTTGGAGATAAATGATGGGTAAATTGGAATCTATTGAAACGACCTAGTCAGTTATTACTAATAAATACCTTTATACTAGTATGGATACTATTGAGATTTCACTAGAAAACTTACAAGGGGCCAGTGTGTTAAGATTTTTAAACTTAAAGAAGTTGGGTTTGGCTGAGTCAGCCAGCTATAGTGGGATTTATTCAACGATAGCGGTACCGCTATAGCAACGCACATGCGGCTATAGAAACATAATATACCAAAACACTAACTTAAGCGGGTTTTATTTCTTTTTTCCACTTGGTTGAAATAAATGATGTGGGAGACTCAAAAAACCCTTAGGGTTGCCTCTCATAACTTAGAACCATAAAAAGGGGAGAAAGGGGTGCTGTCACGACTCGAGCTGAGACCTTAACCGTAATAGACACCCTAAACCACGAAGGTCCAAGAAGACCCCTTAGCATACTATCAAAAGCATAATTCATGTAAATTGTGAAAAATATAATGAAACTAAAAAAAACTTTGAATAACAATATTTAAACCCAACATTCATAACAACATATCCATCTGATCTAATCTACGAAGCCTCTACTATTAAGTAAACTGTCTAGGCCGGGACAAGGCCCCCGGCTTGTAATACCCCGTAAGACCCTAACTCAATTCAGCTCTCGATTGCATGTTAAAGGGGTTATTTTCAAGACCCCTAAACTTTGATGATTTTATTTTTGGCCTTTCCAACCTCAAAACGTTGATTTTTGAGTTGATTCATGATTGGGGTGGCTCAAAGTATGTCTCAAGTGAGTTTTAGATTTTTCAGATGAGTGTAGGGGTGCATTTGGGAAACCAAAATAGAAGCACCACTGGGATAGGCAGTCGCTGCTCCCTTTAGTCTGTCGGGGTGAGGCGGGCACTGCCCGAGTTAGTACCATGCTCTAAGGCGGGCACTGCCCGGGGTAGTCCGCCTCTCCAAGGCCCACATCGCCCCTCCTTATTCCGTCCAGCTTTTGTTCCTTGTCATTTAAGAAATTTGTGTCAATTCCCTTCACCCAACTCGTCCATAACACGAAATCAGGGTCCCCAAGGAGCATTATTTTCCCTTTTACTCATAAATTCTCTCAAGAAAACTATCTTTCATCTCAAGAACAAACCATAAACCTTTCACAAGTAATCAAGGAATTCAAGCTTCAATTTCAAGAAATCCTCAAGGAACCTTCATGAATTCATCTATTTAGGTATGTGGGATGTTCATCCATGGATTCCTTTCACCATGGAGCCCAAAACCCTCTTTTATGTTAAATTATGAGTTTATACATG
The DNA here is from genome assembly GCF_002878395.1 of Capsicum annuum. Lineage (NCBI taxonomy): Eukaryota > Viridiplantae > Streptophyta > Magnoliopsida > Solanales > Solanaceae > Capsicum > Capsicum annuum. The sequence goes on along the minus strand of NC_061119.1, from coordinate 193,006,711 downwards.
TTCTTGATGAAATAAAATCATGACTCTCTTGTAAATTCAATTTCAAGTTATTGTTTCAAGTGTTTTCAAGTAAGATAAGTCATATCATGCTTTAAGTGTTGCTATTCCCATGTCATGATCAATTGAATTTCATGTTAAATCCTTAATTTATGAATTTATCTATGAAACCATGTTTTTTATTCTTGTTAATGTATCCCCACATTGAGTTTATGGCTTACTACAAGTTTTGATGAAATGCTTATGTTTTAGGTCTTTAAACTGTGATTTCATACTACAGTATTTCATGCTTGATATTTTATTTTACAATCACTTAGTGTTGGTGGGTTATGAACACCAGATACCTAGTTATTGTACATGATTTCAGTATCTCAGAAAAAGATTTCAGTTAAACCATGAGTATCATCATTCAGTCAGCCGTTATAAATAGACCATGATAAGCAATGCCAGTTGTGTGTTTAGTTGTATTTAATTTAATTTAATTTAATTCAATTAAGTATCAGTGTCAGTTCAGTTGGGAGAAGGATTTAGCACTGAGTGAACCTAGGGATGGGGACACACCCGCCAGTTAGGACTGGGTCCTTAGAAGCAGTCCTTAAGTTGCAGACCTACATAGCCAGCATAGGATTATGAGATGTCACTTCCAGTTTAGGACTGATAGTTTTTTAGGGGTCACCTGCCAGTTAAGACCGACTACTTCGTCCTTCAGGACGACACCCTTATGGATCCATATTGTCAACCATGTGTTAGTACCCGTGGCACGGTATTGACACCCTTTCAACTAGGGCTATAGGTTGGACCTCGAATAGCTCAGATTGAGGCATATTGGTTAGATGATACCTCCCATAGTCTCAGTATAGTATTCAATATAATTCAGTTCAGGTTTATTTGACCAAGTGTACAGGTTCTCAGTTATTCAGCTTACAGATTATTTTTGAATAATATTTATACTTGTCTTGCATTCTTAGATAATACATGTTTCATGTATTCATACCCTGTTATCTTATGCATTTTAGCCAGTCCTCAACTCATATACCAGTATATTTAAAGTACTGACCACATACTCTTCTTTGTGCTATGATGTAATATATTATAGGTTTGGAGGGGCAATTTCCCGACCATAGTTAGACAACCCAGCATCACTTAGCAGCAGTAGTGGTGAGTCCTCATCCACCGAGGACATGATTTGTTTATTTTAGTCATTTTAGTACTTCTATATTCCAGTCATCCGGAGTTAGTCGGGGGCTTGTCCTATCAAATTCTCAGTCTGTTTAGACGCTTTCAAACAATCAGACAGTCAGTTAGACAGTTAGTCAGTTTTTATTAGTCTTATCAGTTGTTTTATCTAGACTGTTTATTTTTCAGTATATTTCCAAATTTTTTAGACTTGTGATTAATTTGGGATTTCAGTATTTAGATTTACATCACCTTCTCAGTTTATCTTCCGCACATATGTTATGTTAATATTTTATGCAGTTCCTATAGCAGGTACTAACTCATGGATTAGCTTGTGGTCACTTGTGACCGTAAGCACCATTATCGTGACTAAGGGGTAGTCTCGGGTCATAACAAAACTTGGTATCAGAGCCCAAGGTTTCAGAGTATTCTAGGGAGTTTGAAAGCTGCATTGAGTAGAGTCTTGTGCATGGGTGTGAAGCGCACCACACTTATGGACAAGAGGCTTTGAAATATTTTTAGGAAAGTTTTCCTTCTTTCAATGTTCATATCGTGTGAAAGAGCATGAGCTCCATTTAAACTCTCTTTTTAATTCATCCTTTATTTCGTTTACAAATAATGCCTCCTAGAATAAATAACAAAAGAAGGAATGAGTATCATCCCACACCGCCGTTTGTTTAGGAAGGTCCCCTGAATGAGCATGTATCTCACACTGAGTTCATGGTCACATTTATGACCCCGGCCCATTCAGTAGCTGCTCAAAACAACCAACGGGCTTCTACCTTAGCCAATCCAGTGGCAAATGTAGCTGCGGTTAGGATTCAGGATTTTACTCGGATGAATGCCCCTTTGTTTTTGGGATCTAAGTCTGAATAAGATCTGTAGGAGTTTCTTGATATGGTTCAGAAGGTGACTGATATTATGCATGTCACTTCAAGTGAGAGTGTAGAGTTGGATTCATATCATTTGTAGGATGTAGGTCACACCTGGTTTAAGCAGTGAAAGGATAACCGAGGTGTGAAGGCAGGGCCTGTTAAGTGGGTAGAGTTTGCCATGACTTTCTTAGACAGGTTCTTTCCATTAGAGATGAGGGAAGATAAGGTTCAGGAGTTCATTAATTTTAAGTAGGGTAATATAAGTGTAATGGAGTACTCGCTTAAGTTTACTCAGTTGGCGAGGTATGCTTCCACTATGGTGGCAGACAGTAGGTCTAGAATGAGTAAGTTTGTATCTAGTGTAGCTGATAGTTATGGTCAATGAGTGTAGGACCGCCATATTGATTAAGAAGATGGAATTATCTAGGATAATGGTTCATGCTCAATAGATTAAGAAGGAGAATCGTAAGGAGAGAGAGAGAGAGAGAATAAGAGGGCCAAAATAGATAGCTTTAACTTTTCTCAACTAAGGTCAGAAGGTGGTAACCGTGCACAGTTTAGTTAGAAATTCTCAACCCCAGCTTCATCTTCAATAAGTGTACCAGTGCCTAAGTTCAGGAAAGATTGTTGGGATAGAGCACTAGGCTCTAAGTCCCAGGGCAGTGTGAACAATGGTCGTACTAATCATCCTGGTCGGAGGTATGGTAGAAATCATCTGGGAGAGTGTAAGGCTGGTAGTGATGTCTATTTTGGTTGTGGTAAGCTGGTCAAAGGATCCAGGAGTGTCCAATGGTTTCTTTGAAGGGAAAAGATTCACCCCAACAGGGCCAGTCTAACCTTTCATCAGCTCTAGCAGGTCGCCCGACTCAGGAGGGTGCCACTTCTAGCGCAACCAATAAAAAGTTTCAGAATATATTGTATGCACTCTAAGCTCGACATGATAAAAAAAGTTCTACTGATGTGGTTACTGGTACATTACATGTCATTCATCTTCATGTTTATGCTTTATTTGACCCTGGAGCTTCAGTTTCTTTCGTGACTCCTTATATAACTGTCAATTTCAGCGTTAGTCCTGAAACATTTCCAGAACCCTTCTCAGAGTCTACTCTAGCAGGTAGCTCTATTGTATCCAAGTAGGTATACAAGAACTTCTCGGTTGTAGTATCTTAGAAAGTTACCTTAGTTGATCTTGTGGAGCTGGAGATGACTGCTTTTAATGTCATTCTCAGCATGGATTGGCTCCACTCATGTTATGCCTCAGTTGACTGAAGAAATAGAGTCATTTAGTTTTAGTTTCCCAATGAACCAATCATTAAATAGAGGGGTAGTACCTCAGTGTTTAGGGGTCGATTTGTTTCATATCTTGGAGAAAGAAAGATGATATCTAAAGGGTGTGTTTACCATCTTGTTTGAGTCAAAGACTCTAGTTTTGAGACTCTAAGTCTTGAGTCAGTTTTAGTAGTAAGGGAATTTCCAGATGTGTTCTATGAAGATCTTCCTTGGGTTCCTCCCGAAAGGAAATCGACTTCAGAAACTTTCAGATACCTACCCTATATCTATTACACCTTATAGGATGGCTCCAGCTGAGCTTAAGAAGTTGAAATATCTCTTGGATAAGGGTTTCATCAGGCCCAGTGTTTCCCCATGAGGCACTCTAGTCTTGTTTGTGCGTAAGAAAGATAGTTATCTCCGAATGTGCATCGGTTACTATCAGTTGAATAAAGTCATAATCAAGAATAAGTATCCACTCCCCAGAATTAATGACTTGTTTGATCAACTTTAGGGTAACAATTATTTCTCTAAGATAGACCTCAGATTTGTCTATCATCAGCTTAGAGTATGAGAATGTGACATTTTAAAAACAACTTTCAGAACTCGATATGGTCACTTTAAATTTCTAGTTATTGCTTTTGGACTAATGAATGCCTCTGCAGCTTTCATGGACTTGATGAATAGGGTGTTCAAGCAGTACTTGGACATATTCGTCATAGTCTTCATTGATGATATCCTTGTCTATTCTCGTAGTTAGAATAATTAAACAGACCATCTGAGAATCGTGTTGCAGACCCTTAGAGCTCATTAGTTGTTCGCTAAGTTCAGTAAGTGGGAATTTTGGTTAAGATCAGTAGCTTTCCTTGGCCATATAATTTTCAGTAATGGCATAAGAGTTGACCCTTAAATGACCAAAGCCGTGAGGAATTGGCCCATACCCATCTCTCCATTAGATATCAGGAGTTTCTTGGGTTTGGCTAGCTATTACAGGCAATTTGTTGAAGGGTTTTCTTCTATTACATCCCCCATGTCCCAATGGACTCAGAAGAAAGTTAAGCTTTAGTGGTCAGATACTTGTGAGAAGAGTTTTCAAGAGTTGAAGACTTGACTTACTTCAGCCCAGTATTGACTTTGCAAGATGGTTCAGATGGATTTTTGGTTTACTGTGATGCTTCTAGAGTTGGTCCTTGTTGTGTATTGATTCAGAGAGCTAAGGTCATAGCTTATGCCTCTAGACAAATTAAGCCCCATGAAAGAATTATCCTACCCATGATCTTGTGTTTGCAGTTGTTGTGTTTGCTTTGAAAATTTGGAGACATTATCTTTATGGGGTCATATAGATGTGTTCACTAATCATAAAAGTTAGCAGTATATTTTTATGCACAAAGATCTAAATTTTTATCAAAGAAGGTGGCTTGAGTTATTGAAAGATTACGATATAAGTGTGTTGTATTATCTGGGAAAGGTCAATGTAGTGGCAGATACGCTTAGCAGGTTGTCAATGGGTAGTGTTGCTCATTTTGAGGAGGATAAGAAAAAGTAAGTCAATGTTGTTTATCAGTTTGCTAGAGTAAGTGTTCGTTTGGTTGATTCAGCGGAAGGTAGTGTATGGGTTCAGAAGGGTTTGGAATCTTCTTTGGTTACCAAAGTAAAATAAAAGTCAGAAAGATATCCTAGTTTGGTTAAGTTGAAGGAGATTATTAAAGATCAAAAGGTGGAGGTTTACTCCCAAGGGGGAGATGGTGTGCTTCGTTGTTAGGGTAGATGATGTGTCCCATGTGTTGATGACTTGAGACAACAAATACTTGAAAAAACGTATGGTGTGTGATACTCTATCCATCTATGAGCCACTAATATATACCATAACTTGCAGGAAATCAACTGGTGGTGTGGTATGAAGAGGGATATTTTAAAGTTTGTAGCTAAGCGTCTGAATTATCAGCAGGTCAAGGTTGAGCACCAAAGGCCTAGTAGTGCATTACAGGAGTTAAGCTACTTGGAAGTGGGAAGTGGTGAACATGGATTTTGTGACAGTGTTGCCTCGCACGTGTAACGCCCCAAGAGTACACCCTAGATGCTATACGGTGCTTACGATCCCGAAGGACCACAAGCTAACCTATGACTGATATCTGCTGTGAGCACTGAATAGTAATACTGAAATAAACGTAGAATTAGGCTGAATTACCATAAGGTTTAAAATCTAAATACTGATAAATAATAATATCTGGTAAAACTATCTGAAAACTAAACACTGTCTGAACTGGTCTAGTCTGAAAAGCCACTAACTGAACTATCTGAAAGAGGAGTTGATGGGACAAACCCCAACCTAACTCCAACTACTGAACTACTTATAAACTGAAATAAATCATATCCCCGATATATGAGGACTCACTACTAAATCTGCAACTGTTGACTGGATCTGTCTAATCACAGTTGGGATCCGGAGTATCCAAACCTATGATATGAGACATCACAGTGCAAAGAAAGAGTATGCGATCAGTACGTGAAATGTACTGGTATGCTAGATGAGGTAAGACTAAATGCAAGAGTTCATGTTCATGAACAATAACTGACTGAATGATATAGAGATACTGAATATAAGAGTACGTGGATAAATGATACTATGAAAATTACTGAGTATTCAATACTATATATCTACGTATAGACTGTAACTGAGCTTTTCTGAAGTTGAGCACCGAGTTTTAATAATTAAGTAACTGATATCTGAAGTTACTGATTACTGATTTACTGATACTGATTGACTATGTCTGACAGTTCTAATTCTGTAAAATGAACTGAGTTCTAAACTGAAGACTAAAACTGAAATTGTGGGAGGTTATCATCTAATCGACATTCCCCAAATAAGATAAGGTAACTGAGTTGGGGTCCAATCTGTAACCCCAATTGGAAGGGTGCTAATACCATTCCATGGGTACTAATATCTGCCTGGAGTCAGTACTATCAAATGGGTGACCCCTGAGCTCAGTCCTAAACTAGCGGGTGATCCTTGAGTATATCAGTCCTATCTAACGCGTGACATCTCATAACCTACGCTGGCTATATAGTTCTGTAACTTAGGGATTATTTCTAGGGACCCAGTCCTAGCTAATGGGTGAGCCCAAATCCCTAGGCTCGCTCGGTGCTGAATCCAACTCCTAACTGAATAGACACTGAACTGATTATACTGAACTGGACTGGACTGATACTGAGTTTACTGAGTTTTCCTGAGTTCTGTAACTGACTGAGTTCTACTGATCGTGACATGACTGATACTATTCTGTAACTGACATAGGCTCTAGGTAAATAGCTAGATTGTTGGGTATGAAATACCCTCAGGACTCGATAGCATAAAAAGAAAGACATAACATGATCTTAAAGGCATAACAATACTTGCTCGCTAACAATGCACTCATTTAGACATTTTGTCAAACACTTGATATATATGAACTTGTGCATGAATGGGATCAAATAATAACATGTCATGATTCCACTACTTACTTCACATAGGCAATTAAGCAAACACTTGGGGGGAATGGATTATTTACATGATAATGGCCAACACTTGAACATCATGATACATTAATTAATTTGAAAATTCAAGGGTCTATCAAGATAATCACATATTCATCACACATGCTATTCAATTTTCATGAAACTTGAAATTAATTAATGGATTGAATCCCAACTAATATCATGAACATGAATTCAATCTATTATGGAAATCATGAATCTGAGATCTTGTATGTTTAAAAAGGGTTCTTAGACTTCATGGGTGAAAGGGGACCATGAATGGACACCTAACATACCTTAGAAGAAGAGTTCTTGGAGTTTCTTGGAGGATTTCTTTATGATTGACCTTGATTCTTGAACTAGGATTTTTTGCCTCTTTGAGAGAGAATGTTTTATTCTTGAGAGAAAGTAAGGAAATAATGAGGCAATAGATTATTTAGGGGTTTAATTTTATGTTTAGACTGATTAGGGCCATTGAAAAAAACCCAATTACCCCTGGAAAAGATTTAAAATTCATCACTGAAAAACTTAATTTGGGTACCTGGCGCGATGTGGCGCTATCATGCCGTGTTACTGGAAAGTGGAAAACTAGGAATTGGACCATCAATGCAAAGCGGTAGAATCACGTTACCCATGGGATGCGACCTGGAAGTTATCCGCGACGCGGTGGGATCGTATTGGTACACTGGAAATTGACAAATGTGAAAATAAGTTGTTACGCAATACGCCGGTATCGTGGTGCCTCACTGTAAACTGACAATTGCCATTTTGACATACTCTGCGATGTGCTATTGGCCTGAATGACGGTGTTTAACGACTGAAACTGAAAATAGCTATAACTTCTTACCTGGTTATCGGATTTAGGCAAATTTTATATCGTTGGAAAGATAATTAAATTTCCTATACAATGGCAGACTCTAAACTTAAAAATACTGAGCATTTAGTAAAAATTTATATTGGATCGCTCATGTACTGAGGGTTAATCTAGGCTAGGGAAATACGGGGTATTACAATATCTCCCCCTTGGAAACATTCATCCTCGAATGTGGATAATTAAGATGAGAAACACTGATGATTGAGTTTACACAGTGAACATGTATACTGAAACATGACTACATGACTGAACTATTGATAAGCTGAGTTCTTATACTGAACATGCATATTTGATGTATGGAATACATTATTGAAGCTACTGATAAGCTGAGTTTCATACTGAACATGCAAATATAATGTATGAGTACATGACTGAACTGATTTGTGAATGCTTGGCTCTTGTAAAGATGATATGCAATGGTAAAGAATACCAAGTTTATAACTATAACTAGACATGGAATTGAGTAAATCTAAAGAAGACTGTCACCTTAAGCAGAGAATTCTAATAAACTTGAGATCATTGACTGAACATGCATGAACGAGAATATGAGAACATGACTGAGCCTAAAACATGATACATAAACTGAATATCATGAACTGAACTGATTCCTTGAATATATATGCCATGCCATGGGAATTGACATACGGCTGAGATGGAGTGAGAGAGTCAACTTATGAGTACCCATTACACCAAATTGAATTTATTACGTAAAGAGAAATTTAAAGGTTTAGGACATGAAAGCTTGGGGGTTATAGTGAATCTCCCCCTTGGGAGATTATGTTCCTCGAAAAATGCTGACTTGGCTGAGATAATGAGAAAAAGCTGAGACGATGCATGGGGCACCTACAAACTAAATCGTGTATGAGTATTTATGGTCTGAAACTGAGGTACAACACATGAACTGGGCTAAACTTGTAACTACTAGGATGCTCCATCTCGAAATGGGCATATTCAGGAGACTTCAGATAGGGTGACTGGGTGGGAAGATGGAAAACCATACGAACTTGTCTGCCTGACTGCTAAACTAAATTTTTGGCTTTATGGACTAACTTATACTGAAAACTTATACTCAACTGGAGCATTTCTTGACACTGTTTCTATAAAGTTCTACTAACTTTAGGGAGTAAGGAAATCTTGACATGGTCTGAATGAGACATCTGAATAAGAAATCACTACATGCCTAAAATTTTGTAATATGGGAACTAATAACTCTACATGCTGAGGTATGATCTGGACTGAATTCTCCTACTACGTTCAAGCCTACTTAAATCTCCCAAATACATTTAAACCCTTACACATCATCATTATATTCAAGCCTATCATCATAACTACAGCCTTGTGTAAAACTAGTATGCAACAATCTTTCCATAATCTGAAACATTTACTCTTTCCCTTATAAGAAACTGCTAATCACTACATTATTTCGTAAGGAGAGTTCACTGTAGGTTAAAATATGGGGACCTGAAGCATGAATGGACGCTATACTGAACTTGACATTTAACTGAGGCTTGAGGAATAGAACATCAACATCCTGAACTTTATCAAAAGATCTAAACTGAGGATATACATGACAAAATCTGAATTTAGCTGATCACTAGGAGTATAACATAAGTCATGTAAATTGAGCACACTGTAAGGCATAAGTACATGACTCATGAGCTGCATGACTTAAGTTTAGAGTTTTTGTGTTCAGGAAATATGATTCGTAACACTGAGTGAACTGGAACTGCACATGCTAGGAACTATAAGTGTACATGATTTTCAATAACGTGCATAAATATGAGCTATGATCATAGAGCTGACAAGTACTGCGTGAGTATATATTGTGATAGCTTAATTGCAAAACTTTTCACTGAGGTAAGGACGGGTTGGGCATCAACCTGTCCCACTTCTTTTCTACACACACTGACATTACTACTAAAATTTAAAGGCCTGACTTTCTGAGATATCATAACCGGACTATTCCTGTATACTTGTTGGGCTATGATAACTGACCCACTAGGGTTGAGACTGAGAAAGGTTCTGTTAAGGTTTCCGGTTTGACTTCAAAATTGACAGCTAAGTAACGAATTACAAAAGATAGAGAAGCTCCAAGATCTAATAAGACAAAATATGTAAATGAAAGATCCATAATGTACCAGTAACCATGTCAGGAGAACTTTCCTGATCTTTTCTGGACTGAAGTGAATAAATCTTGTTTGGGCGTTGCCCACTGGAGGTACTGGAAGTAGCACCCTGCTAATTCGAGCAATCGAACTGAGCTGAAGGACAGTTATACTAACCCGTTGGCGCAAATCTTTTCCCCTCTGAGCCATAATCTACACTCCTATATCCTATGTCCTGGCTTGCCATATCTAAAATATACATCACTGCCAGCTCTACATGCACCTAGGTGATGTCTACCATATTCTCCGTAAAGCAGATGGGTACGACCACTGCTCACACTACCCTAGGTTTTGGAGCCTGGCGCCCCATCATGACTGCCATTCCTGAACTTTGGTACAGGCACACTAGCTGAGGACGGAGATGGAACTGAAGATTTTGGATGAAACTGGGAACGATTACGACTTTTTGACTTTGGCTGATTAAAATTAAAACTACCTATTCTAGCTCTCTTGTTCTCTCTCTCTCCTTCTTCTTAAGCTTCTACTCTTCAATCTGTTGAGCATGGACCATAAGCCTAGAGATGTCTATCTCCTTAATAAACATCACAATTCTGCACTCCTTAACCACACTATTTGACACCCAAGACATGAACTTGCTCATTCTTGACCTATTGTCTGCTACTACATTGGAAACATACCTGGATAACTGAGCAAACTTATCAAAATACTCTTTCATGCTCTTACTGCCTTGTTTGAGATTGATGAACTCTTACACCTTGACTTCTCTCAGCTCTATGGGAAAGAATCAATCTAGAAAAGCAGTAGCAAACTCTTCTCACTCTATGGAGCCTACATCTGTGCCCCTGTCTACCTTTCACTGCTTAAACCACTTATGAGCTATATCTTATAGCTAATAGGCAGCTAACTCAGCACTCTCACTAGAAGTCACTCCCATAATATCTGTGACTTTCTGAACTTAATCGAGGAATTCCTGTAGATTCTCTTCTGACTTAGATCTTGAGAATAAGAGAAGATTCATTTGGGTGAACTCCCAAATCCTGACTGCAGCAGTATTAGCCACTGGGTTGACCTAAATAGCAGTTGGCCGTTCATTCTGAGTTGTTACAAAATTGGCTAGAGAAGTGAATATAGCTCTGAATTCTTCATGGGAGATATGCTCGTCCAGGGGATCTGGCTGAACGGGCTGAGGCTGGATAATTTCCAGTCTTTCTTTCGTGAGTCTTTTTATGAGGCATGTTCTGTAAACAGAAAGAAGAAAAGGATTAGACTGAGAGTTTAACTTGAGCTCATGCTCACTTACACAACAGGAATACTGAAAGAAGGAAAACTTTTCCTAAACCACCTCATAGCCTCCTGTCCATAAGTGTGGCACGCTGCATACCCTTGCCCAAGACTCTACTTGATATAGCTTTCAGACTCTCTAGGACTCTACTGATCCTTAGAATCTGATACCAAGTTTGTAACGGCCCGAGAGTACACCCTGGATGCCATATGGTGCTTACGACCCCGAAGGACCACAAGCTAACCCATGACTGATATCTGCTGTGAGCACTGAATAGTAATACTAAAATAAATGCGAAATTAGGTTGAATTTCCATCAGGTTCAAAATCTAAATACTGATAAATAATAACATCTGGTAAAAACATCTGAAAACTAAATATTGTTTGATTTGGTCCAGTCTGAAAAGCCTCTAACTGAACTGTCTGAAAGTGGAGTTGATGGGACAAGCCCCCAAATAACTCCAACTACTGAACTACTGATAAACTGAAATAAATTATATCCCTGATAGATGAGGACTCACTACTAAATTTACGACTACTAACTAGATCTATCTAATTGCAGTTGGGATCCTGAGCATCATAACCTATGATATAAGACATCATAGAGTAAAAAAAAAGTATGCAGTCAGTACGTGGAATGTACAGGTATGCTAGATGAGGTAAGACTGAATGCAAGGGTTCATGTTCATGAACAATAACTGACTGAATGATATAGAGTTACTGAATATAGGAGTACGTGGATAAATGATACTATGAAAATCACTGAGTATTCAATACTGTATATCTACGTATAGACTGTAACTGAGATTTTCTGAAGTTGAGCACTGAGTTTTAATAATTAAGTAACTGATATCTGAAGTTACTGATTACTGATTTACTGATACTGATTGACTATGTCTGACAGTCCTGATTCTGTAAAATAAACTGAGTTCTAAATTGAAGACTAAAATTGAAATTATGTGAGAAAATCATCTAACCGACATGCCCTAAATAATATAAGGTAACTGATTTGGGGTCCAATCTATAACCCCAATTAAAAGGGTGCTAATACCATGCCACGGGTACTAACATTTATTGTGGAGTCAGTACTATCTAACGGGTGACCCCAAAAATTAGTCCTATACTAGCAGGTGATCCCTCAGTATGTCAGTCTTATCTAACGGGTGACATCTCATAACCTACGCTGGATACGTAGTTCTGGAACTTAGGGATTATTTCTAGGGACCCAGTCCTAACTAACCGGTGAGCCCACATCCCTAGGCTTACTCTGTGCTGAATTCTACTCCTAACTGAATAAACACTGAACTGATTATACTAAATTGGACTGGACTGATACTGATTTTACTGAATTTTCCTGAGTTTTGTAACTGACTGAGTTTTGTAGCTGACTGAGTTCTACTGATTGTGACATAACTGATACTATTCTGTAACTGGCACTGGCTCTAGGTAAACAGCTAGATTATCGGGTATTAAATACCCTCAGGACTCGATAGCATAAAAAGAAAGACATAACATGATCATAAAGGCATAACAATACTTACTTGCTAACAATTCACTTATTTAGACATTTTGTCAAACACTTGATATACATGAACTTGTGCATGAATGGGATCAATTAATAACATGTCATGATTTCACTATTTACTTCACATAGGCAATTAAGCAAACACTTGGGGAGCATGGATTATTTACATGATAATGGCCAACACATGAACATCATGATACATTAATTAATTTATAAATTCAAGGATTTATCAAGATAATCACATATTCATCACACATGCTATTCAATTTTCATGAAACTTAAAATTAATTATGGATTGAATCCCAACTAATATCATGACTATGAATTCAATCTAATTCAAACTTGGAAATCATGAATCTGAGATTTTGTATGTTTAAAAAGGGTTCTTGGACTTCATGGGTGAAAGAGGCTCATGAATGAACACCTAACTTACCTTAGAAGAAGAGTTCTTGGAGTTTCTTGGAGGATTTCTTGAGGATTGACCTTAATTCTTGAACTAGGGTTTTTGCCACTTTGAGAGAGAATGCTTTATTCTTGAGTGAAAGTGAGGAAATAATGAGGCAATAGGTTATTTAGGTGTTTAATTTTACGTTTAGACTGATTAGGGCCGTAGAAAAAGAACCAATTGTCCTTGGAAAAGATATAAAATTCATCACTGAAAAACTCGATTTGGGTACTTGGCGTGATGCGGCACTATAGCGCCATATTACTTGAAAGTTGACAACTGGGAATTAGACCATCAAAGCGATGCGGTAGAATCGCATTACCCCTGGGATGCGACCTGGAAGTTTACCGCTATGCAGTGGGATCGTGTTGGTACATTGGAAATTGACAAATGTGAAAATAAGCTATTTAAAGACGCGCCAGTATCGCGATGACTCACTGGAAACTGACAATTGCCATTTTGATATACTCCATGACGCGTTACTGGCCTGAATAATGATGTTTAGCGACTGAAACTTAAAATAGCCCTAACTTCTTACCGGTTATCAAATTTAGGAAAATTTTATATCATTGGAAAGATAATTCAATTTCCTATGCAATTGAAGGGTCTAAACTTAAAAATACTAAGTCTTTAGTAAAACTTTATTTTGGATCACTCATATACTGAGGGTTAATCTAGGCTAGGGAAATACGGTGTATTATAATATCTCCTCCTTGGAAACATTCGTCCTCGAATATGGCTAATTATGCTGAGAAATACTGATAGACTGAGTTTACACACTAAACATGTAAATTGAAGCATGACTACATGACTGAACTATTAATAAGCTGAGTTCTTATACTAAACATGCTTATCTGATGTATGGAATACATGATTGAAACTACTGATAAGTTGAGTTTCATACTAAATATGCATATCTGATATATGAGTACATGACTGAACTGATTTATGAATGCATGGCTATCGTGAAGTTAATTTGCAATGGTAAAGAATACCAAGTTTATAACTGTAACTGGACATGGAATTGAGTAAATCTAAGGAAGAATGTCACCTTAAGTAGAGAATTCTAATGAACCTGAGATCATTTACTGAACATGCATGAACGGGAACATGAGAACATGACTGAGTCTGAAACATGATACATGAACTGAATATCATAAACTGAACTGATTCCTTGAATAAATATGCCATGCCATGGGAATGGTCATATGGCTGAGATTGGTATGAGAGAGTCAACTTATGAGTACCCATTACTATAAACTAGATTCATTACATTAAGAGAAACTGGAAGGTTTAGGACATGAAAGATCGGGGGTTATAGCGCATGTCCTCCTTGGGAGATTATGTCCCTCGAAGAATACTAATTTGGCTGAGATACTGAGGAAAAGCTAAGATGATGCACGGGGCACCTACAAACTAATTCTTGACTAAGTATTTATTGTTTGAGACTGAGGCACGACACATAAAATAGGCTAAACTCATAACTACTAAGGGCGACTGGGTGGAAAGATGGGAAACCAAACGAACTTGTTTGCCTAACTGGTAAACTGAATTCCTGGCTTTACGGACTAACTCATACTGAAAACTTATACTCAACTGGAGCATTTCTTGACACTCTTTATGTAAAGTTCTACTAACTTTAGGGAGTAAGGAAATCTTGGCATGGTCTGAATGAGACATCTGAATAAGAAATCACAACATGGCTAAAATTCTGTAATATGGGCACTAATAACTCTACCTACCGAGGCATGATCTAGACTGAATTCTCCCACTATGTTTAAACCTACTTAAGTCGCTGAAATGTATTTAGCCCCTTACACTTCATTATGACATTCAAGCCTATTTTTATAACTACAGCCTCGTGTAAAACTAGCATGCAATAATCTTTTCTTAATTTGAAACATTTACTCTTTCCCTTCTAAGAAACTGCTCATCACTACATCATTTCATAAGGAGAGTTCATTGAAGGTTAAAACATGGGGACCGAACCATAAATGGATACTATACCAAACTTGACACTTAACTGAGGCATTAGGAATAAAACATCAACATCCTGGACTTTATCAAGAGATCTAAATTGAGGATTAGCTAATCACTAGGAGTATAGAATAAGTCATAGAAATTGAGCACACTGTAAGGCATGAGTACATGTGTCATGTGCTGCATGACTGAAGTTTG
Source organism: Capsicum annuum (assembly GCF_002878395.1). NCBI lineage: Eukaryota > Viridiplantae > Streptophyta > Magnoliopsida > Solanales > Solanaceae > Capsicum > Capsicum annuum. Next base: position 192,991,452 of record NC_061119.1, on the reverse strand, counting down.
GAGTTTTGGTGTTCAGGAAATGTGATTCGTAACACTGAGTGAACTGGAACTGCTCATACTAGGAACTGTAAGCATACATGATTTTTGATAACGTGTATGAATAGGAGATATGATTATACAGCTGACATGTACTACGTGAGTAGATATTGTGATAGCTGAAGTGCAAAACTTTGCACTGAGGTAAGGACGGGTTGGGCATCAACCTCTCCCACTGCTTTTCTTTACCTATTGATAGTACTAATAAAATATAAATGCCTGACTTTTTGAGATATCATAACTAGATAGTTCCTGTATACCTGCCGGGCTGTGATAGACTGACCCTTTGGGGTGGAGACTTAGAATGGTTCTATTAAGGTTTTTAGTCTGACTTTGAAATCGACTAATATGTAAGGAATTACAAAAGACAGAGAGGCTCCTATATCTAATAAGACAAAATATGTAAATGGAAGATCCATAGCGTACCAGTAACCATGTTAGGAGAAATTTCCTGATCTTGTTTGGACTGACGTGAATAAAGCCTGTTTGGGCGTTGCTCACCAGTGGCACTGGAAGTAGCACCCTGCTGATTCGGGCGATCGAACTAAGCTGAAGGACTATTGTACTGACCAGTTGGCATAAATATTTTCCCCTATGACCCATAATTCTACACTCCCACATCTTGTGGCTTGGCTTCCTACATCCAAAATATACATCACTGCCAGCTCTACATGCACCTAGGTTATGTCTTCCACATTCTCTGCAAAGTGGATGGGTACGACCACTGATCACACTACCCTGGAATTTAGAGCTTGGTTCCCCATCATGACTGCCATTCCTGAACTTTGGTACTGGAGCACTAGCTAAGGACAGATTTGGAATTAAAAATTTTGGATAAAATTGGGAATGATTACCGCTCTCTGACTTCGGCCGATTGAAATTGAAACTAACATTCTAGCTCTCTTGTTCTCTCTCCTTCTTCTGAAGCTTATACTCCACAATCTATTGAGCATGGACTATAAGCCTAGAAATATCCATATCCTTTATCAATATTGTAGTTCTGCACTCCTCAACCATACTATCTGACACCCAAGATACGAACTTGCTTATTCTAGACCTATTGTCTTCTACTACATGGGGAGAATGCCTAGCTAATTGAGTAAACTTAATGGAATTCTCTTTAACGCTCTTAGTGACTTGTCTGAGATTGATGAACTCGAACACCTTGGCTTCTCTCAGCTCTAAGGGAAATAACCTATCTAGAAAAGCAGTAGCAAACTCTTCCTACTCTATGGGCCTTGTATTTGTGCCCCTGTCTACCTTTCAATGCTTAAACCACGTATGAGCTACATCTTGTAGCTAATAGAAATCTAACTCTGCACTCTCACTGGAAGTTACTCCAATAATATCTGTGACTTTCTAAACCTGATCGAGGAACTCCTATGGATCCTCTTATGACTTAGATCCTGAGAATAAGAGAGGATTTATTTGGGTGAAGTCCTGAATCTTGGCTGCAGCAGTGTTGGCCACTGGGTTGGCCTAAATAATATCTGGCCATTCATTCTGAGTTTTTACAAAATTGACTAGAGAAGTGAATCCAACTCTGAATTCTGTATGAGAGATATGCTTGTCCAGGGGATCTGCCTGAACGGGATGAGGTGCTAGTTGATTTCCAGTCCTTCTTTTATTAGTCTTTTAGGATGTATATTCTATAAATGAAAGAAAGAAAAGGATTAGATTGAGAGTTTAACTTGAGCTCATGCTCACTCGCACGACATGAATACTGAAAGAAGGGAAAATTTTCCTAAAACATCTCATAACCTCCTGTCCATAAGTGTGGCACGCTGCACACCTATGCACAAGACTCTACTTGATGCGGCTTTTAGACTCCTTAGGACTCTATTGAACCTTAGGATCTGATACCAAGTTTTTAATGCCCCGATAGTACACCCTAGATGCCACACGGTGCTTACAATCCCGAAGGACCGCAAGCTAATCCATGACTGATATTTGCTATGAGCACTGAATAGTAATACTTAAATAAATGCGGAATTAGGCTGAATTTCCATAAGGTTCAAAATCTAAATACTGATAAATAATAATATTTGGTAAGAACATCTGAAAACTAAATACTATTTGAACTAGTCTAGTCTGAAAAGCCTCTAATTGAACTATTTGAAAGCGGAGTTGATGGGATAAGCCCCCAACTAACTCCAACTACTAAACTGCTGATAAACTAAAATAAATCACATCTCTGATAGATGAGGACTCACTGCTAAATCTACAACTACTTACTGGATTTGTCTAATCGAGGTCGGGATCCTGAGCATCCGAACCTATAATATGAGACATCATAGTACAAAAGAAGAGTATGCAGTCAGTACTGGAATATACTGGTTTGCTAGATGAGGTAAGGTTGAATGCAAGGGTTCATATGTATGAACAATAACTGACTGAATGATATAGAGTAACTGCATATAAAAGTACGTGGATAACTGATACTGCAAAAATCACCGAGTATGCAATACTGTACATATACGTACATACTGTAATTGAGCTTTTTTGAAGATGAGCACTGAGTCTTGATAATTGAGTAACTAATATCTAAAGTTACTGATAATAGATTTACTGACACTTATTGACTGTATCTGATAGTCCGGATTCTATAATCGATATGCTCCACATAAGATAAGGTAACTGAGTTGGGGTTCAATCTGTAACCCCAATTAGAAGGGTGCAAATACCATGACACGGGTACTAACATCTGCTATGGAGTTAGTCCTATCTAACTGGTGACCTCTGAGATTAGTCCTAAACTAGCAGGTGATCCCTGAGTATGTCAGTCCTATCTATTGGGTTATATCTCATAACCTACACTGGTTACGTAGTTCTAGAACTTAGGAATTATTTCTAGGGACCCAGTCCTAACTAACGGGTGAGTCCCCATCCCTAGGCTTACTCAATGCTGAATCCTACTCCCAACTGAATAGATACTGAACTGATTATACTGAACTGGATTGGACTAATACTGAGTCTACTTAGATTTCCTAAGTTCTATAACTGACTTAGTTCTACTGATCGTTTCATGACTGATACTATTCCATAACTGACATTGGCTCTAGGTAAACAGTTAGATTGTTGGATGTTAAATACCCTAAGACTCGATAGAATAAAAAAAGACATAACATAATCATGAAGGCATAACAATACTTGCTTGCTAACAATGCACTCATTTAGACATTGTGTCAAATACTTGATATACATGAACTTGTGCATGAATGGGATCACATAATAACATGTCATGATTCCACTATTTACTTCACATAGGCAATTTAGGAAACACTTGGGAAGCATGGATTATTTATATGATAATGGCCCAAACATGAACATAATGATATATTAATCAATTTGTAAATTCAAGGGTTTATCAAGATAATCATATATTCATCACACATACTATTCAATTTTCATGAAACTTGCAATTAAATCATGGATTAAACCCAACTAATATCATGAACACGAATTCAATCTAATTCAAACATGGAAATCATGAATAAGAGATCTTGTTTGTTTAAAAAGGGTTCTTGGACTTCATGGGTTAAAGGGGCCCATGAATGAACACCTAACATACCTTAGAAGAAGAGTTCTTGGAGTTTATTTGAGGATTTCTTAAGGATTGATCTTGATTCTTGAGCTAGGGTATTTGCCTATTTGAGAGAGAATATTTTATTTTTGAGAGAAAGTAAGGAAATAATGAGGCAATATGTTAATTAGGGGTTTAATTTTGTGTTTAGACTGATTAGAGTAATGGAAAGTGTTACTGTAAAGTGGACAACTGGGAACTAGACCATCAATGTGACGTGGTGGAATCGCGTTACCCCTGGGATGCGACCTGGAAGTTCATTGCGATGCGGTGTGATCATGTTGGTACACTGAAAATTGATAAATATAAAAATAAGCTATTATGCGATGAGACGTTATATCGATAACTTACTGGAAACTAACAATTTCCATTGTAACATACTCCGTGAGGAGCTACTGGCCTGAATGACGGTGTTTAACGACTCAAACTTAAAATAGCCATAACTTTTTACTCGGTTATCGGATTTAGGTAAATTTTATATCGTTGGAAAGCTAATTCAATTTCCTAAGTAATGGAAGTATCTAAACTGAAAAATAATAAGTATTTAGAAAAAATTTATATTGGATCACTCATACACTGAGGGTTAATATAGGCTAGAGAAATATGGGGTATTACAACACACGTCGTTAGCATGATTTGATATGGCTTATTATGGATAGAATGACCAAATCATCTCACTTCTTGCCAATTCATACCTCATACTCATCTGAGGATTATGCCAGGCTCTATCTTAGGGAGTTGTTTAGGTTACATGGGATTCCATTGTGTATTATATCAGATAGAGGTACTCAGTTTACCTCTCATCTTTGGAAGGATTTTCAGAAGGGTATTGGTACCCAAGTTTATCTCAGTATAGCTTTTTATCCTCAGATAGATGGTTAGGCAGAAAGGACCATTCAGACCTTAGAAGACATATTGAGGGCATGTGATATTAACTTTAAAGGTAGTTGGGATGATCACTTACCTTTGATAGAGTTTGCTTGTAACAATAGTTATCACTCTAGTATTTAGATAGTTCTGTTTGAGGCTCTCTATAGAAGGAGATATAAATCTTATATTGGTTGGTTTAAGGTAGGTGAAGCTGGTTAGTAGGACCATATTCCGTTTTTGATGTAATGCAGAAAGTTCAGTTGATTCAAAAGAGGTTGAAAATAGGCTAAAGCCATCAAAAATCTTATGCAGACATGAAGAAGAAGGGATTTTGAGTTTGAGTTTGGTGATTTGCTTTATTTGAAGATTTTTCCTATGAAGGTAGTGAATAAATTTTGCAAGAAGGGGAAAATCAGTCCCCGTTATGTTGGCCCATATAGAATCTTGAATTATTTTAGAAAGGTAGTTTATAAGCTAGAGTTGCCTGCAGATTTAGCGTTAGTACATCCGGTGTTCCATGTTTCTTTGTAAATAAATATTTTGGTGATTCAGCTGTAGTTGTTCCCTTAGAGGATGTGGATGTTAGGGATAGCCTCTCTTATGAAGAATCCCTAGTTGAGATCTTTGATCTTCAGGTCCGTAGACTAAGGAATAAAGAAGTTCCTTTGGTTAAAGTTCTTTGGCGGAACCAGTCTATTGAGGGAGACACTTGGGAAGCAAAAACATATATGGGAACCAAGTACCCTCACCTTTTCTCCATAAACTCAAATTTATCTTAAGGTAGCGATCCTTCTCATATTAACTCTTTTTAGTTCCCTATTTCAGCTATGTATCTATCCTCATGTCTTTTCATACATTCATGAATCCAATTTAGCTTATGTATCATGTTTCAGACTCAGTTATGTAATAATGTTTTCAGTTATGCATGTTTACTTGTTTAGTATATGACCTCAGTTTCCTCAGTAGTAAGTATTTAGAAAAAATTTATATTGGATCACTCATGTACTGAGGGTTAATCTAGGCTAGGGAAATACAGGGTATTATAGCATGCATCGTTAGCATGATTAGATATGGATTATTTGTATAGAATGACCAAATTAGCTCACTTCTTGCCAGTTCATGCCTCGTACTCAGCTGAGGATTATACCAAACTCTATCTTAGGAGTTGTTTAGGTTGCATGGGATTCCATTATGTGTTATATCAGATAGAGGTTCTTAGTTTTCCTCTCACTTTTGGAAGGATTCTTAGAAGGGTCTTGGTACCCAAGTTTATCTCAGTACAACTTTTCATCCTCAGACAGATGGTTAGGTAGAGAGGGCCATTTAGACCTTAGAAGACATATTGAGGGCATGCGATATTGACTTTAAAGGTATTTGGGATGATCACTTACCTTTGATAGAGTTTGCCTATAACAATAGTTATCATTATAGTATTTAGATAGTTATGTTTGAGGCTCTCTATGGAAGGAGATATAGATCTCTTGTTGGTTGGATTAAGGAAAGTGAAGCTGGTTTGATAGGACCATATTCAGTTTTTGATGCAATAGAGAAAGTTCAGTTAATTCGGGAGAGATTTCAAGATAGCCCAAAGCCATCAGAAATCTTATGCAGACATGAGGAGAAAGGATCTTAGTTTGAGGTTGGTGATTTAAATTATTTGAAGATTTTGCCTATGAAGGGAGTGAGTAGATTTTTCAAGAAGGGAAAACTCAGTCCCCGTTATGTTGGCCCATATAGAATCTTGAATTATTTTAAAAAGGTAGCTTATGAGCAATAATTGCCTGCAAATTTAGCGTTAGTACATTCGGTGTTCTATGTTTCTTTGTAATGCAATAATTTGGTGATTCAGCTATAGTTTTTCGTTTAGAGGATGTGGATGTTAGGGATAGCCTCTCTTATGAAGAAGCCCCAGTTGAGATCCTTGATCTTCAGGTCCGTAGACTAAGGAATAAAGAAGTTCCTTCGGTTATAGTTCTTTGGCGCAACCAGTCTGTTGAGGGAGACACTTGGGAAGTAGAAGCAGATATGAGAACCAAGTACCCTCACCTTTTCTCCAGGAAATCAGATTTATCTTAATGTAATGATCCTTCTCATATTGACTCTTTTCAGTTCCCTATTTCAGCTATGTATCCTCCTGTCTTTTCATCCATTCATGAAACCAATTCAGCTTATGTATCATGTTTCTCCAGTCTAATTGGAGGACGAATGTTCCCAAAGGGGAGAATTGTAATAGCCTGTAAGACCCTAACTCAATTCAGCTCTTAATTACATGTTGAAGGGGTCCAAGGCTTGGAAATTTCACTAAGTGTTGAGCACTTAGACATTTTCAAGACCCCTAAACTTCGATGATTTTATTTTTCACCTTTACGACCTCAAACTGTTAATTTTTGAGTTGATTCATGATCAAGGTTCAAAGTATGTCTCGGTGAGTTTCATAATTTTCAAATGAGCATAGGGGTGTTTTTGGAAAACCAAAACATAAGCACCATCAGGATAGGAAAGAGCCTCCCTCTTTAGTCCATCGGGGAAAGGCGAGCGCGACCCGAGTTAGTCCCCCACTGTAAGGCGGGTGCTGCCCGAGGTAGTCCGCCACTCAAAGGCCCGCGTCGCCCCCTCCCTATTCTATCCAGCTTTTTTTCCTTGTTATTTAAGGGCTTTTGGGTCAATTTCCTTCACCTAAATCGTCCATAACACAAAATTAGGGTCCTCAAAGAGCATTATTTTCCATTTTACTCTTAAATTCTCTCAAGAAAATAATCTTTTATCTCAAAAACAAACCCTAACCCTTTCACAAGTAATTAAGGAATTCAAGCTTCAAGTTAATAAATCCTCAAGGAACCTTCAAAAATTCATCTAGTGAGGTATGTGGGATGTTCATCCATGGATTCCTTTCACCATGGATCCCAAAATCCTCATTTGTGTTAAATTATAAATTTATATATGGTCTTGATGAAATAAAACCATGAATCTTTTGTTAATTTAATTTCAAGTTATTGTATCACGTGTTTTCAAGTAAGATAAGTAATATCATGCTTTAAGTGTTGCGATTCCCATGTCATGATAAATTGAATTTCATGTTAAATCCTGAATTTATGAATTTAGCTATGAAACCATGTTGTTTCTTCATGTTAATGCATTCCCACATGAGTTTATGGCTTACTACAAGTTTTGATGAAATGCCCATGTTTTAGGTCTTTAAACTATGATTTCATACTACAATGTTTCACATTTGATATTGTATTTTACAATCATTCAGTACTGGTGGGTTATGAACACCTGATACCTGGTTATTATACATCATTTCAGTATCTTAGAAAAAGATTTTAGTTAAACCATGAGTATCATCATTCAGTCAGCTGTTATAAACAGACCATGATAAACAATATCATTTGTATGTTTAGTTGTATTTAATTTAGTTCAGTTCAGTATCAGTGTCAGTTTAGTTGGGAGAAGGATTTAGTATTGTGCGAACCTAGGGATGGGGGCTCACCCGCCAGTTAGGAATGGGTCCTTAGAAGTAGTCCCTAAGTTCCAGAACTATGTATCTAGCGTAAGATTATGACATATCACCCACCAGTTTAGGACTGACATTCTCTTAGGGGTCACCTGCCAGTTAGGACTGACTCCTTCGTCCTTTGGGACATCCGCCTTGGGGATCTACATCATCAGCCATGTGTTGTACCCATGGCACGTTATTAACACCTTTCCAATTGGGGTTACAAGTTGAACCCCGATTAGCTCAAATTGAGGCATGTCAGTTATAGGATACCTCCCATAGTCTTAGTACTGTATTCAGTCTAATTCAGTTCAGGTTTGTTTGACCAAGTGTATAAAATCTCAGTTATTCAGTTTATAGATTATTTCAGAATCATGTTTATACTTGGTATTGCATTCTCAGATAGTACATGTTTCATGCATTCATGCCCAATTATCTTATGTATTTTAGCCAGTCCTCATCTCATATACTAGTATATTTAAAGAACTGACCATATACTCTTCTTTGCGTTCTGATGTATTATATCATAGGTTCAGAGGTGTAGTTTCCTAACCACAGTTAGACAACCCAGTGTCACTCAATAGCAGTAGTGGTGAGTCCTCATCCATTGAGGACATGATTTGGTTATCTCAATCATTTCAGTACTTCTATATTCCAGTCTGTCGGAGTTAGTTGGGGGCTTGTCCCATCAACTCCGCAGTCAATTTAGAGGCTTTTAGACAATTAGACAGTCAGTTAGATAATTATTCAATTTTCATCACTCTTATCAGTTGTTTCAGCAAGACAGTTTGCTTTTTAGTATATTACCAAATGTTCCAGACTTGTTATTGATTTGTAACTTCAGTATCCAAATTTATATCACCTTCTTAGTTTATCTTTCGCACATGTGTTATGTTAATATTTATGCAGTGCTCACAACAAATGCCATCTCATGGGTTATCTTGTGGTCAGTTGTGACCATAAGCACCATTGTTGCGACTAAGGGTGATAGCGCCCAAGTATACACACAAGTGTTCGTGGTCTTATCAAGTAGTAAAGTGGCCTTCAAGAAGCCAAGTATCGATCCCACAGAGACTTGATTCAACAATAATTCTATCTGAGTTCACAATTTAGATTAAGTTGGTGCAAGAGTAACCCAAAAGAGAGTTTGGAAATTGTAATTCACAATTAAAATAAAAAATACGGAAAGTAAAGATCTTAAAATAATTAATAGGAGAAAACCCAGGGTTAAAGCACTTCGAAAATCATACTATGTATTGAATTTAATTCATTAACTTGCTTATCTTGGTTGTAGATTCGTAGGGTTAATTGCAAGATTATGGTTTTCCAACCTCTAATCCTTTACCTAAATTGAACCCTACAACTACATCGTTGAGCGGGGATGTAATACTTCAATTAGGTTATTTAAGCTATCACCCTACATTTGAATCAAGTAAGGCTCCTAAGTACATCCCTATCCTAGGTGGTAAGTTCAATTCTTTATTTTATAAAAGAATAAAAACCATACTTTGATCATCTCCATATTCTATCTTCCCATTCCCTCTCCCAAGATCAAAAGGTAGACAATTGATGTATTCTAAGGATCGCGAATCCTTAAAATAATTAAATCAAATATGAACACACAACCAATAATGATAAACAAAATTAATGAACTTAATTTAAAACAAAAGTAATCATGTCTTTGGCTTTAACCCTGGAAAAGGGCGTTTAGCTACGCATAATCATAATCTTAATCACAAAATTATAATTAATGACTAAAAACATGAATGAACTAAAAAAATAATACTAAAAACATAATGAATAAGTTGTATCAGCCCTTTGCTCTCCAAAATATGCCAAAAGATATGTAAAAACGTGATACAACATGTATTTTATAGTATAAGAGTAAGCCCATTCCATGTTGGACAAGAAAACCTTCAACTATTGAGCCCGGGACTGGGTGGTGTGTCTCCCTGGGTTTAGCCTCACCTCAGGTGGGGCATCACCCTAGTTAGAGAGCCACTCCAGGAAAGGCTGCACCTCCAAATCGCCCTGATTCTCTGGAAATTGCTCTCTGAATTTTGGTAAAGTGTTGAGTCTCCCCTCTTGATCCGTTGTCTTGTGGCGTCTTTCCCATGAATTCAAAGCCTTAATAACATAAAAATATCATCATATTCAGCTCCAAAAGAATCCTAAATCATCCCACCTCACGAATTAAGAGAAAAACACAACACTACATCCATAACAACGAATCAAAACAAGAGCTAAGCTAAGCTAATTCATATTGATCTTTCACTTATTGTTCCAGCACACTCATTCAAATTGAACTTTTCTCATTAACAACAAGTTATTCAACTCATAATCACCCATGAAAACCATTTGGTACACCTTAAACACAACAGAATCCACCAGAATCAACTAGACAAACACCTAGCTCAAGCTAGTAATGCTAGTTTTCTGGGTTGAACTCTAAATGAATCTTTTAGGTACAAACTTGTTTGGAACTCACTTTAAACATCATAAACACATGATTTAACACTTTGATACACATTTATATCATTATCAACCCATTTAAAAAAATGAATCATTCTCAAAACAAGGCTAAAAAGGCTAGAATAGTGACGCTAGAATGTATAAATACACCCAACATCACCACCCCACACTTAAAGCCTTGCTCGTCCTCAAACAAATATTAACTATAAACCTCATGAGCTGAATATTATACACTTCTAATACATGCAAGATACTCAAGCTAGTACTACAATAACTACACGGAATACAAGTTTCTACACTAAGCATGTTACAAACAAAATTAAAAGCTTATGAACACTACTCCAAAACAACCTAGACTCAAGAATTGACTCACCTAGTTTGAAAACTCATTCTTATAATTCCATCAAGTACATAATACAAATCACCCACATTCATCAAACATGTGCCCTCACGACAAGAGAGTTACCCATAATTACTCATAATTAAGCAATTCATAACATGATGGGTATAAGAATCAAGTTACACTCACTCTCACAAGAAATTCACAAGTTACATACAATGAAACATAGGCTTGTCCTTATTATAATGCTCCACTAATATTAGACTGTAAAGCTTAGGATGAATTAGGACTTTTCCGGGTTGTAATGTAGGCCAAGGGACAAGTAGGAACCATTTGGGAATAGCGACTAACCTATATAAGCACTTTAATACACCATATTAAACATTTAGAACCATTCTCTAACAATAAAAGTACAATTTTTCATCCACCCATATCTTTTATTTTTGCCCTATCTCTTTCAAGCATTTTCATAAACACATGGTGGGCGTATTGCTTATTCCTTCAAGATTCATTTTTTTTCTTTTTATACAATCATTAACACCATTTATATCACTCCAAACCACCACACATCAATTATAAACACCAATAACTCTCACCTTGGGGCATCAGTTTCACCTTTTTCTTCTTGCATTTCTCAATCTCCTTTCTTAATTATTTTTCTTCTTTTGATTAAAGCACTTAGGTGCTTCTTGGATCAAGTTAAGGTCCATAAAATAAGGGATTAGGCTACTTATGAGGCTACCAAATAAAAGGCTAAAGGCTCAATGGGGGTTAACTAGGATTATGCACAAAGGTAGGGCAAATAGAAGGTATAAAATAAGGCTATCAAAGAAATGCCTAAATCATTTCCTAAACTCACACTCTTTATTTTGCTTCACACACACTGGGCGAGTTCTAGACATCATATTATACAAGGAATATACAAAAATCTCACATCACACATGGCACATGCTCAACTTAATAGGATCATCATAGACTCCCAACCAAATAATAGCATGAATTTAAATTTAAGCCAAAAAGTACAAGAGTGAAAAAATTGATGCTAGGAGTCTCAAAAGTAGAAATTCACTCATTCAACATGCTTTTACCAAACAAAACACTTGCACCATGCAATAAAAAATTGCACCAACAAGAATATCTTACACCATTTTTTTTAAATTGAGCCAAAATTTAGGAATTTCCTACCCCACACTTAAAAATCAACTTTGTTCTTAAAGTATATTTTAAAAGCAAGAGATAGAAATAATTCCTGAGGCCTCTAGGCCTAGCTAGTAGCATCTTTTGCATTATGGGATCCGCGTGACCCCACACTAAATATTTTTCTGCCATGCTTTTTAGCTCATGTTTATGGTACTCAGACTTTCCATCAACCTGCAACTCAACAAAACACAAAAACTATGTGAAACAAAAATAAAAAACTAAAAGAAAAACATACCTACTTAACTTAGGTTGCCTCCCAAGCAGCGCCTGATTTAGTGTCGTGGCACGATTCAACTAACTACTTAGTCATTATATTTCCTTCTCTTCCTTACACTTGATCTCTCTCTTCTTATTCTCTTTATCCCTCTTGGGTATGAATTCTCATATGTAGCAAATTTCTTAACTTTAGCCTTTTCAGGCTCATCAATTAGCATAAAATCAGGCTTTAGTGGTAGAAGCTTAGGATGCTCAATCAGGTAGTCTAAAAAGATCTTTAGTGGTCTAGCCAACCCACACTTATCCCCTTCAATAACATTAAGCACACATAAACCTTTATATTAGGAATTTACGATGGGTGTTTTTTAGACATCAAATACCACCTCTTCATCATCTACCCTCATTTTGAGCGTGCCTTCTCTATCTAAGAATGAATGCCCCAAAATGATTGGTACCTATTCATCTACCTAAAAAACAAGAACAATAAAGTCAGTAGAAATAATGAATTTACCAACCTTTATGAGGATATCCTCAATTATTCCATCTAGATGTGTAAATGACCCATCTGCCAGCTCCAACACCACGGTGGTCGGTCTCGGCTCTTTCAAGCCCAATGTTTTAATCAGCGATAGGGGCATCAAATTTTTGCTTGCCCCTAAGTCACTTAGTGCATGGACCACTTTTCTTCTAATTTGAATAGGGATATAAAACCTCCCTTGATCTCTTAATTTCTTGGGGATTTTTTGTGTTATCACAGCGCTACACTCTTCAATGAGTGTTATAGCTCCCACATCTTGCAATTTCACCTTATTAGCTATCATATCCCTTAAGTACTTTTCATACTTGGGCATACTCTACGAAATATCTAACAAAGGTAAGTTAATGTGAAGTCCTCTAAACGTGTCAAAGAACTTTTTGAACATGGCAGCCTCCTTTATTTTTTTAAACTCTGAGGAAAGGGTAGTGGGAACATCTTCTTCTTCTTGGTTCAACAACTTTTTCTTTCAAGTACTTAGACTTTCTTAATTTTTTAGCAACTCTGTCATTTACCTATTAGGTCACCACATCAGTGTCCACCTCCTTGGTTGCCTTTGGAGGTTCTCCTCGAAGCTCTTTACCACTCCTCAAGGTGATTGCTATAACTTGTGTTGGATTTTTGGTATCTACTGGCAACCCACCTTGTGGCCTAGTATTTAATGCTTATGATAATTTCCCCAACTGCAACTCTAAACTTTTTGTGACCGCTTGCTGATTTTTCATATCCGCAGTCAATTATGTCTGAGTAGCTAGAAGCTGCTAAAACATCTCTTCCATGTTGCTCGTTGACTAATTTGGTTGGGCCTGTGGTTGCTGAATTTGTTGTTGTTATGCATTCCAAGGATGAGTATGCCTCTTTATGTTGTAGGCATTACCATAATTTGGCCTTTGGGCATTGCCCACATAAATCATAGATTCTGGATTGGAAGCACACATAGCCGCTAAGTGACCACTACTACCGCATACTTCACACCAACTTGCAGTTTGTTGGATGGCATTGACTGTGGATGAAGGTTGCAGAGCTCCCAATTTCAAGCTGCTGATTAAGTGTTTATCATATTTTGTAATGCTGCAACCTGGGCTGATAAAGCTATGAATTGGTCCACCTCCAACACCCCCATAATTCTTTTCGTGGTGCTTCTAAAATCTTAGTGCCATTATGGATTTTGTTGTGCTATGCGATCAACAATGTGTATAGCTTATTATAAGTCAGCTCTAACGCTTGACCACCTGTGGCTGAATCTAGTAAAATCTTTATATTATGATCAAGTGCTTCTACAAAAGTGTGAGCAAGTACCTCCTTAGACTGTTGGTGGTGTGGACAATCCCAAATATGGGACTTGAATCATTCCCAAGCATTATATAGATTTTCATCAGGCTTCTATTTGAAGCTCACTCTCTCACCGTGAAGTTTCGTAGTTTTTTTTGATGAAAAGAATCTGATGAGGAACTTTCTGGCTAAGTCATCCAATGATGTGATTGAATTGGCTGGTTCCGCATTCAACCACCTTTTAGCTTCCCCTAAAAGTGAATGGGGAAATAGTATCAGCCTCACAAAATCTGTACTCACCCCAGTCGGAATGAATATGTCTTTAACTCAATGAAGGTCTGCAAGTGGACTTGTGGATCCTCATGTGAAAGCCCTATAAATTGTCCACTGTCGATAAGAAGCTGCACCATGTTGTGCTTTAACTTGAAATTTCCTCCAGCACTCGGTTTTTGAATTGGGGAAGTCAAGTTTGTCGGAAGTGGGACTGCCACTTCCCTAACTGTCCTGCGTGTTGCTTGTTCTTCAGCCATTAGTATAGGTACTACTTGGTCTTATTCTTTTTGCGGAAATTGGAGACAGATAACATCTCTCCTTTATTAATGGAAGTTTTGTTCAGGTTTGCGGCTTGGTTCAACCAAATCCCTATCCCTTGCTAGCTTCTTAACCTTAAAACCTATTTTCTGCAATCACAAAACCCAGACCAAGCGTAAAAACAACAAATAAATCTAAAAGTAAAACTAAAATAAACAATTGCCAAATAACAAGTCCCCAACAACGAAGCCAAAAACTTGACAGCGCCCAAGCACACACGGAATTGGACGTGGTATTATCAAGTAGTAAAGTGGCCTTCAAGCAGCCAAGTATCGATCCTACAGAGACTTGATTCAGCAATAATTCTATTTGAGTTCACAATTTTGATTAAGTTGGTGCAAGAGTAACCCAAAAGAGAGTTTGGAAATTATAATTCACAATCAAAATAAACAATGCGGAAAGTAAAGATCTAGAAACAATCAATAGGAGAAAACCTAGGGTTAAAGCACTTCGACAATCATACTATGTATTGAATTTCATTCATTAACTCGCTTATCTTGGTGTTAGATTTGCAGGGTTAATTGCACGATTATGGTTTTCCAACCTCTAATACTTTACCTAAATTGAACCTTACAACTACATCATTGAACGGGGATGTAAGGCTCCTATGTACATCCCTATCCTAGGTGCTAAGTTCAATTCATTATTTTATAAAATACTAAAAACCATACTTTGTTCATCTCCACGTTCTATCTTTCTATTCCCCCTCGTGAGATCAAAAGGTAAACAATTGATATATTCTAAGGGTCGCAAATCTTTAAAATAATTAAATCAAAGATGAACACACAACCAATAATGATAGCAAAATTAATGAACTTAATTTAAAATAAAAGTAATCATGTCTTTGGCTTTAACCCCGAAAAAGGGCGTTTAGCCACGCATAGCCATAATCGTAATCGAAAAGTTATAATTAATGACTAAAAACATGAATGAACTAAAAAAATAATAAAAACCTAATGAATAAGTTGTATCATACCTTTGCTCTTCAAAATATGCTAAAAGATGTGTAAAAACATGATACAACATGTATTTATAGTATAGGAGTAAGCCCATTTCGTGTTGGATAAGAAAACCTTCAGCTATTGAGCCCAGGACTGGGTGGGGCATCACCCTGGGTTGATCTCTGCTCTATTTGGGGAGTCTCCCTAGTTAGAGTGCCGCTCCAAGAAAGGTTGCACCTCCAAATCACCTGACTCTCTGGAAATTGCTCTCCGAATTTTGGTTAAGTGTTGAATCTCCCCTCTTGATCCCTTGTCTTGTGGCATCTTTTCCATAAATTACAAGCCTTATTAACATGAAAATACCATCATATTCAGATCCAAAATCATCCTACATCATCACACCACATTCATTAAGATAAAAACATAACACGACATCCATAACGACGAATCAAAACAAGAGCTAAGCTAAGAAAATTTCCATTGATCTTTCACTTATTGTTCTAGCTATACACTCATTCAAATTGAACTTTTATCATTAAAAACAAGTTATTACACTCATAATAACCCATTAAAACCATTTGGAACACCTTAAACATAATAGAATCCAACGGAATCAACTAGACAAATACCTAGCTCAAGCTAGTGACGCTAGTTTTCCGGGTTGAACTCTAAATGAATCTTTTTGGTACAAAGTTGTTTGGAACTCACTTTAAACATCATAAAAAAATGATTTATCACTTTTATACACATTTATCTCATTATCAACCCATTTAGCACATGAATCATCCTCAAAACAAGGGTAAAAAGGCGAGAATAGTAACGCTAGAATACATTAATACACCCAACATCAAAGGGATAGCCTCAGGTCGTGACATAGATGGACCATGAAAATGATAGAAATTGAGTATCTAATTAGAATTCCCTTTGAAATATGGATGGCTCACCAACTCTGATGCTTCGGAAAATTTTACTATTGAGCTGACTATGAGACTGAGCC
Source organism: Capsicum annuum (assembly GCF_002878395.1). Lineage (NCBI taxonomy): Eukaryota > Viridiplantae > Streptophyta > Magnoliopsida > Solanales > Solanaceae > Capsicum > Capsicum annuum. The sequence goes on along the minus strand of NC_061119.1, from coordinate 192,974,903 downwards.
TCAGAACCTACATTATGAGACAATGTAGCCGCCTGAGGACGGTTAATGCTTGAAATATATTAGCATGTATAACAACAAAACGAAATATCATTTTAATAGCATAAATAGTGGAATCATTGTACAAAACATCAAGTGGGGTTACAAAAATATCATAACAACACGTAGACAAGAACTTCAATTTGAAAGCTAATTATTGCATCTAAATTTTGATGTTATATAATACGGAGTTAGGTGATGTACCTGACATAGTCTAAAAAAACCCTTGGTCTATATAGGGTCTGACATGGACTCATCTGTCAAGCTCTCTATCCAATTTGCCACCCGGATTAGAGTGTCTAGTTTGGTATACCAAAGCATAAATCAAGTATACAATGACCATTGGTATTTTAGGAAAAGATTAATCACGCGTTGGCAAATCACGATTTTTGGATATGGGCCTTTTGGAACCATGCCTTCTTGGTTAAACACCTAACTCTCTTTAAGCCCATAGTTTTTCCTTTTAAAACATGCAACTTTCTTAAATCATAGTATGTAATCTGAAATGACAATTTTTTGATTTGGTATTGTCATAACAATATTTTGAAGTCCCATAAGCCATATTACATATTCTATTTCATCTCTTACATGTCATTAATTGTTGACCACCATAAAATTTTTCAAAGGTCAATTATTAAAGCTTTTCAATCAACATAATAATTTAGGAAAAGACATGTCTCATTCAAGGTTCTTGTAAAAACCTTTGGGAACTCACCCCATTCAGTTGTATTCAAATAAACACCACAAGTAGTAAAAAAAATTTACGACACTTATCATGTTCTCCAAACTTGTATGCATAATGCATGATAAACCAAGAAAAGGGATATTCAAATTCCATTCATTTTATCAATCCATATATATATATATATATATATATATATAGATGTATATACATATCTATCTATCTATCTATATCTATATCTATATATATATATATATATATATATATATATATATATATATATATATATAGAGCTATATGTAGCTATGGTATTACCATATATCCCTTCCTTCATTTGTTTAGATTGTACACACGCTTCTTGGTCTTTAAACCCAAATTCATAGTAAAATATATTTCTAATCCAGTCTATGAAGCCTCTACTATTAAGTAAATTGTCTAGGCCGGGATAAGTCACCCAGTCGGACCATGAAACTTAGAGGAACTGAATATCTAAATAGAATTCCTTTGATAATGGATGGATAACCATCTCTGATGCTTTGAGTGATTCTACTACTGAGCTAGAACATGAGACTGAGCCTCAAAACCTATATTTTAAAATAATGTAGCTGCTCGATGATGGTCAGTCCTTGGAAGGTATTATCATGTATAACAAATGGAAATATCATTTTAATAGAATAAACGGTGAAACATTGTACAAAACATAATGTGGGGTTACAAAAATATCATAATAATAAGTAGACATGATTTTTAGTCTAAAATCTAATTTATGAGTCTAAATTTTGATGTTCTGTAATTCTGAGTTAGGTGGCATACCCGACATGCTCTGAAAAAACCCATGGGCTATGCAAGGTCTGACACTGACTCATCGATCAAGCCCCCAATCCGAGTTTGACACAAGGATTAAAGTATCTAATTTGGTATACCAAATTATTGAGAAAGTATACAATAATCATTCCTATTTTAGGATAGGATTAATTTCCCATCTGCAAAACATGGTTTTGGGCTATAGGCCTTTCGGACCCATGCCTTCTCGGTGATCCACCTAACTCACTTTAAGACCATATTTTATCTATTTAAAAACATGCATCTTTCTTGAATCATAGTCTGTAGTCTAAAATGGAAATTGTCTGATTTGGTATCGTCATGTCAAGACTTGCAAGTCTCATAAGCCATATTATATGTTCTATTTCATATCTTACTTATCATTAATTGTTGACCACCATAAACTATTTCAAAATTCAATTAGTAAAGCTTTTTAAATCAACGTAATAATTTAAGCAAAGACATGTCTCATTCAATATTCTTGTAAAAATAGTAGGAAACTCACCCCATTCAGTTTGATTCAAATAAACTTCTCAAGTAGTAAAAGAAATTTATGACACTAGTCATTTTCTCAAAAATCATATGCATAAGACACGATAAATCAAGAAAAGGGGAAGATTTAAATTCCATTATTTCATGATATATATATATATATTATATATATATATATATACGCTCAACAAAAGTTCACAGTTGAAACATTAGTGGGAATTTGGAAACATGATTTTATAATTGAATGAAATTCCATAATTCAATTGCTAAAAGTATTTTATAATGACATAAATTAAACCCCCATAAGCTTTTAGGTCATTATACATACCTTTGAATGATGAGAATTTGATGAACACTACACCTTTAGAACGTTAAAGCTTTGAACCCTAGCTAATTTCTCCTCCTTTGTGAATTGGGAGAGTGGGAATATTATTAGAGGGTTATAGAGTGGGAATATTATTAGAGGGTTATAAATCATACTTGATGACTTATGGACATTTGGGTTGATTAAGGGATGTTTTTATATGTATAAGGACCAAGATAACCCCAGGTGCATTTAAAAAAAATTTGCAAAACCATCGGGTTAATAGGGGAAGGGCGCGGTGTGACCCCCATTGCACAAGGACAGCCTTGTGGTGCTACCCCACCCTATTGTGGGATGAACCCCTCATAGAATGAGGCCCTCTACATGGGTGAGGAAGTGGACTCTCGTGGTGGCCCTCGTGTATGGGGTCATCACGCGGGGTCTCTCTTGTGACACACAACCTAATTCTCATACACAAATGCCCCCAATCCATAGGTTAAAGTGTTTTATGCTAAATTTAGGGGGTCACATGGAGTTTTTATTAACTCTATCACATATAAAAAAGATTGGGATATTATAGGTGCGATTGGTGCAAACCCATGGATTTTCAAGAATTAATTTGTCTGCTATCTTGGCAAGGTTGGATTTCACATTCATTTATTCTTCCTGTAGTTTGTCAACATCTATGTAATCTAAGGTTAGTTGTAGCATAGACACATTTTAGAGAGCATCATTATAATGTAGAGGATTTTGGTCACTGAGTTGGGATGGCTAAAATTGATTAGGGTTCGAGTAACATACAATTATGGGTTGTTTATACACCTTATTGTGTTACCATTATTTTATATTATAAATTATTGGTTCATTGTTGTACGAGCCATATTGGGGTAGTAGGAAGTATGAATTACTAGTTATTAGTTAAACATGAGGCAAGTAATTATACACTGTATGGTATGCATGGGATTTTAAAATATCCAGGGTAGTAATCCTTGTTGTCAATAGAAAATGTAACATTGGGGTAGGTGAACCGATTAAGGATCTAAATGATAATTTTAGTGATGGTATTGCACTTTAAGTGTAATTAGTGCTATATATGCCTGTTAACTACTTTGTAGTATGGCCTATTAGTGCATGTTGTCTGGTGTGGTCAATGCAAATGATATTACATTATTGTATGATTTTGACCTCTCATTTCTAAATATGGAATGTTTGGTAGTTGAAACGTTGTAATACCCCGGACTTTTTCTTGCTTGAATTCATCCTTAGAATGTTAAGGGATAGATTTAAAAATTAATACTATTTATTTCATGTGGGATTATTCAGATTTAAACTTCCTATTGCGTGGAAAATTGAATAAGCTTTCCATCAATACCAAATTTACCTAAATCCAACACTCGGTGTAGGATCTATGGCTATTTTAAGTTCCATTCATAAAACATAGTGATTTGGGACCTTAGCGCATCGCAGAGAAGTATAAAATCATAATTGTCAATTTCTATTGAGACTCAATGATTTTGGCGCATCGCGAAGAGGCCCAAATTCTCGTTTGGCAATCTCCAATGAGACCTCGCGATACTGACGCGTCGCGCCAGTGGTCAAAATGACAAACTAAAGAGGCTCCATGATAGTGGAGTGTCACAGTGAAAGCCCAGTTCCCGCTCGTCCATTTTCAGTGAGCCACCGCGATAGTGGCGCGTCGCGGTGGCCACCCAGTTCGCAAAAAGTTCATTTTTCCAGTTTTGTTTCAAAGATTAAAGAGGGAACTTTGGTCATTCTCCCAACCCCTAATTCGTCTTAAACAATGAATTAATCCCCCTCAGAACACTTTACATCAACTTTTCATCAAATCTCTCTCAAGCAAAGCCCTAGTTCAACTAACTTTCACACTAAGAAATCCAAATTCCTCCATTAATCCTACAAAGAAATTCAAGATTGAGGATTTCCAATACTTGGGCTCTAATAATTCATCCCCAAAGCATCAATAGGAATTCAAGATTCAAGTTTTTCATTAAAGATCACCAATTAAGGCATGTGGGGTATGAACAAGGATAATCCTTTATCCTTTTTCCCAAAACTTATTTTAAATTTAAATTTTACTGAAATTTATATAATTTTCCATGAAATTCAAGTTAGGATTTATACCCATTATTGTTATTTACAAGGTTATGAGATTCCCAATGATTTAGAAGTTAAATTCCATTGTTATGTTCATATTTTCATGCATATTGCTGAAATTTCTAGATTTTGTGTTGATTTATCAATATTTACATTATCAAGTATGAACATTTTGGTGTTTTAACATGAGTTTGATGCATGGGTCTTTAAGCCCTAGTTAAAGATTGTTGTTTCAAGATTGTTTATGCGATGAGTATCCTAAGATAAGACTATTCTCAGATTTTTGATAAAGATTTGACCTTTTGGCCCTAAGCTAAGATAAAGAATCCACTTTGTTCATGTGACTTGAGATTTAAAGAAAGAAAATCATAATTGGTTTTCTTGTAAACCCTTGTACTAATTTTAAGTGGATTATCTTAAGATTTTGAGCATAAGAATGAGAGCAGTATTTAGCACCAAGATGGGAATGTTACTATGGTTTCATACCCCAGAACTACATTCCATCATAGGATTAAGATTATTCCCACTTCTACATGGATGACTAAGATTGTGATCACATCAGATAAGAAGTTCTATTCCGATGGCAAGGGTAAAACAACCCTACCCAATAGGGGTAAGACATGGGACTCCATAAATGCTCACATGGTGTATGTTGGTTAGAAGAACGTCCCAAAAAGAAGTCCCCAACTCTTAAAATAGTCTATTGGCTTAAAGCTTTAAGATTTAAGCATGTGTTTTGGACACTACGGTTTTAAGATTCTTACAGTCTTAAGATGAATTATTCCCCTTATAGTTGACAAGATAATGTAGTAGCTTTCAGAAAAGAACATATTTTAGAACTAAATGTAATGGCTCACAAGATCTATACTATATGTTTTATTATTCATGAATTATGATCTTTAGTTTTTAGATTTCTCAAGCCTCTGTCTGTCATTTACATTTAGCATGCATAATTTTATAAATTGTGATGACATTGTTTACTTATTTCATTCACTCTCATATACTCAGTACATCATCAAAGTACTGATCCATATATACGTGTATGTGCTACATTGTCTCATAATGTAGGTTCAGGTACTCAGTCTTAGCAACGTGAGTGATTTTCAAGCATCTCATCTACATCCCTGCAGTTGGTAAGTCCTCATAGTTCGGGGACTTACTTATTCATATTTTTAGTTATTAGTAGACGCTTTATTATTTATTTCAAATAGTTTGAGTCAGCTGGGGCATGTCCTAGTGACTCTCTAGATTTAGTTTATAGAGGCTTGTCAGACTACTAGATTCAATTTTAGACTTTTGATTCAGTATTCAGATTTTTTAGTATTATTCTATTGAGACTTGTTAGATTAGTATGTTTTAGATAAGATTTCCATATTTATTATGTTTCCATATTCATATTTCCCCTATGTTGAGACTCAGATGTTGTACAAAAGTAACCAGGGTTAGCTTAGGACTACTTGTAGTTCGAAGCACCGTATGGTGTTTTGGAAATTAGATTTCGGGGCGTTACAAGCCTGGTATCAAAGCCTAAGGTTTAGAAAGTCCTAGGGAGTTAGACAAGCCATGTTATGTAGAGTCATGATCATCGGTGTAAAGCACGCTACATCTATGAGCAAGAGGCTATGGAGCATTTTAGGAAATCATCTTTTCTTTCATGATCTATCGTGCATTCAGTATCTTTATCTACTTCTAACTCATGCTTTCACATGACAGAAAATGCCTCCTCTTCAAGCACACATAAACGATAACCAACCACCTCAGGTCGCAGATTCTTTGAATGAGAATTTATCACATGCAGAGTTTTGGGCTGCCTTTTAGGCACTGGACCAAGCTGTGATAGCTAATGTTCATGGTAACCATTAGGCTGGATCTCTACTTCAACAAGATGGAGACTTAGCCGCAGCCAGAATCTGAGATTTTTTGAGAATGAACCCGCTGGAGTTCTTTGGGTCGAAGGTAGGTGAGGACCTATAGTTGTATCTAGATGAGGTAAAGAAAATCACCCAAATTATGCATGTTTCCGAAAAAGAAAGTGTAGAATTGGCATCCAATCGGCTGAAGGATGTTGCATTTGATTAGGTGGTAATGTGGACGAAAAGTAGAGGGGAGAATGCAGCTTCCATGACTTGATAGATATTTTAGGATGAATTCTTAGACAAGTTATTTCCACATAAGATGAGGGAAGCTAAGATAGAAGAGTTCATGAATCTAAGGCAAGGCTCAATGACAGTGAAGGAGTATTACCTCAAGTTCAACCAGTTGTCTAAGTATGCCCCTGATCAGATGGTTGACCCTAGGCCAAGCATGAGTAAGTTTGTGACTGGTATGTCTGGGTTGGTAGTTAAGGAGTATAAGACTGCTATGCTTATTGGAGACATAGATCTTCCTAGATTGATGATGCATGCTCAGTAGATTAAGGTAGAAAATATGAAGGAAAGAGAGAGAGAGAGTAAATAAGAAAGCTAGAATAAGGTAGTTTGATTATGGTTAGAATAGGTCTGGAGAAGGAAATCGTTAGCAGTTTCAAAATTGGTCATCTATTCCTGGCCTTTCTTCAGCCAGTGCTCCTACACCCAGAAATAGGCAGGAATAGTGGGGTAAGTCTTCTATGTCCAGATCTAAGAATAGTGTGAGTGGTAGGCCTACTTATCCTTAGTGTTCTAAGTGTGGTAAGCTTCATTTGAACGAGTGTTTGTGGGGCTAAAAAGGTTGTTATGGTTATGGCCATCTGGGTCACGAAATCAAAGAGTGCCCACATGCTAGATAGGGAAGTAGGGATATTTGTCCCCAAACTCAAGCTAATAGTGCAACAACTCCTCTAGGTTGCCCAGCCCCTCTTCAGGGTGCCTTATCCAGTACTAGTGGCGGTCAGCTTCAGAATTGGTTTTATGCTTTACCATCCTGTCAGGAGCAGGAAGATTTACCAGATATTATTACTGGTATGCTTTGTGTCTTTTATTTTGATATTTATGTGCTGTTAGACCCTAGGTAAAGTTTCTCTTATATGGCTCTGTTAGTTGCTGTGAATTTTGAGGTAAGTTTTGAAGAGATCCCTGACCCTTTCTTGGTTTCTACTCCAGTAGACGAGTCAGTTATTGCTAAACAAATCTATAAAAAGTGTCCTAACACTGTCCTTCATAAAGTCATATTAGCAGACTTTATAGAGTTAGATATGGTTGATTTTGATCTTATCCTTGGTATGGATAGGCTCCATTCTTGTTATGCCTCTATAGATTTTTACACCCGTGTGGTGAAGTTTTAGTTTTCAGACAAGCCAGTCTTTGAGTGGTCAGGTAATTTAGTATCTCCCAAGTGTTATTTCATATCTTATCTCAAAGCCAGAAAGTTGATATCCAAAGGTTGTATTTATTATCTAGTTTGGGTTAAAGACACAAGGTCTGAGACTCCAACCTTTTAGTCTATTCGAGTGGTCAATGAATTTCCTAAAGTTTTTTCGTAAGATCTCCTAGGTACCCTCTGATAGGGAAATAGAATTCGGTATTGACCTTCTCCTACATATTCAGCCTATTTCTATCCCTCCATATTGTATGGCTCCCGTAGAGCTTAAGGAGTTGAAAGAGCAACTCAAAGATCTTTTAGATAAAGGTTTCATAAGGCCTAGTGTTTCTCCATGGGAAAATCTCATCCTACTCGTGTGAAATAAAGATGGTTCTTTGTAAATGTGCATTGACTATCGTCAACCAAATAAGGTCACATTCAAGAACAAATATCCTCTTCTTAGAATTAATGAATTATTTGATCAACTCCAAGGTGCAAGTTTTTTGTCAAAGATAGACCTTAGATCTGGCTATCATCAGCTTAAAGTAAGAGAATGTGATATTCAAAAGACAGCTTTCAGAACCCATTATGGTCATTTTGAGTTTCTAGTTATGTATTTCAAGCTAACCAATGATCCAGCAGCTCTTATAGACATCATGAACCGAGTGTTCAAATAATATCTAGACATGTTTGCCCTAGTATTCATAGATGATATCCTTGTGTACTCCCGTAGTGAGGATGACCATGTAGATCATCTTAGAATTGTCTTGCAAACTCTTAATGATCATCAATTGTTCGCCAAATTTAGCAAGTGCAAATTTTGGCTAAGATCAGTTGCCTTTCTCAGTCATATTATTTCTGCTGATAGTACTAGAGTCGATCCCCAAAAGACAGAAGCCATAAAAAATTAGCATAGACCTATCTCTCTATCAAACATTAGGAGTTTCTTGGGTTTAACTGGTTATTACCGATGTTTTGTCAAGGATTTCTTGTCTATTGCATCCCCAATGTCTAGATTGACCCAAAATAAAGTTAAGTTCCAGTGGTCAGATTCCTGCGAGAAGAGTTTTTAGGAGTTGAAGACTAGTCTCACTACAACCCCAGTCTTAATGTTACTTGATGGTACGGATGGTTTTATAGTGTATTGTGATACCTCTAGAGTTGGTTTGGGTTGTGTGTTGATGCAGGTTGGTAAGGTCATAGCCTATGCCTCTAGACAGTTTAAGCCTCATGAAAAGAACTACCCAACCCATGATCTTGAATTGGCTGCTGTGGTGTTTGCGTTGCAAATCTGGAGGTACTATCTGTATGGTGTGCATATTGATATGTTCACAAACCATAAAAGCTTACAATATGTGTTTACTCAGAGAGAGTTGAATCTCTAACAGATACGATGGTTAGAATTGTTGAAAAATTATGACATGAGTGTGTTGTATCATCCGGCCAAGGCCAATGTAGTGGTAATTGCCCTTAGTAGATTGTCTATGGATAGTGTTGATCATGTGGAGAATGATAAGAAAGAGTTGGATTGAAAAGTTCATCATTTGGCTATATTAGGTATTAGGTTGGTTGACTCAGCTGAAGGAAATGTTTGGGTTAAGAGTAGTTCTGAATCTTCCCTAGTTTCTGGAGTGAAGGAGAAGTAAGACATAGATTCTAGTTTGGTCAAACTGAAGGAGTCAGTTAAAGACCAAAAGGTAGAGGTTTTCTCCCAAGGGGGTGATGACGTGTTGAGATACCAAAATAGATTATGCGTGTCTTGTGTTGATGAGTTGAGATAGAGAATTATGGCTGAAGCGTATGGTGCGTGTTATTCTATTCATCCAGGTGCTACCAAGATATATCGCGACTTATGAGAAATCTATTAGTGGAGTTGTATGAAGAGAGATATAGCAGAGTTTATAACTAAATGTGCGACTTGTCAACAGGTTAAGGTAGACTACTAAAGACCTAATGGTATGTTGCAAGAGTTTGGCATCCCCACTTAGAAGTGGGAAGAGGTGAATATAGACTTTGTGACTGGTTTACCCCATTTGCATCATTATCATGATTCAGTTTATGTTATTATAGACAAATTTACTAAGTCAGCGTATTTCTTGCCATTTCATATATCCCATACAGCTGAGGATTATGCTAAGTTGTATATTCGAGAGTTAGTTAGATTGCATAGAGTTCCTTTGTCTATTATCTCAGATAGATGTACTTAGTTTACTTCCCAATTTTGGAGAGCCTTTCAGAAGGGTCTTGGTACCCAAGTCTATCTTGGTTCAGTTTTCCACCCTCAGACAGATGGTCAAGCAGAGAGGACTACCCAAAATCTAGAGGATATGTTGAGGGCATGTGCTCTTGATTTTAAAGGTAGTTGGGATGAGCATTTGCCATTGATTGAGTTCGCGTATAATAATAGTTATCATTCTAGTATTCAGATGGCCCCATTTGTGGCTCTTTATGGGAGGAGATATACATCACCCATATGTTGGTTTGAGGTGGGTGAGGCCGCTTTTCTAGGGCCCGATGCAGTGTACGAAGCTATGTAGAAAGTTAAGTTGATTAGGGAAAGATTGAAAATAATCCAGAGTCATTAGAAATCCTATGCAGATATGAGAAGAAGGGACCTCGAGTTTGAGGTTGGTGATCCAGTATATCTGAAGGTTTTTCACCCATGAAAAGGGTGAAGAGATTTAGCAAAAAAGGGAAGCGTAATCCCTGGTATGTTGGCTTTTTTAGAAATATGAGTTGTGTTGGGAAAATAGCTTATGAACTTGCTTTGCTGGCAGACTTGTCAACCGTTCATCCTGTATTTCACGTCTCTATGCTTAAGAAGTGCATCAGTGACTCCACCGTTGTAGTTCTTTTAGAAAGATCAGATATTCAGAATAGCCTTTCATACGAAGAGATTCCAGTTAAAATTTTAGATCATCAGATTCGTAGACTAAGGAACAAAAAAGTTCCCTTGGTCAAAGTTCTTTGGCGGAATCATCCGATTGAGGGTGCCACTTTGGAAGCAGAAGAAGATATGCGAGCCAAGTACCCTCACCTCTTCTCCGCAAACTCAAATTTAGTCGAAGGTAAAACTCTTCCTTGTTTCAATTCTTTTCTAATCATATATTCAGCTATATAATGGTCCTTTTGTAAGTTCATGCACTCATAGAACTACTCAGAATCTCAGAATGATTTAGATTCAGTTTTGAAATTTACTTCAATTGTGCATGCTATCCTATAGCTTTAGATTTTCCTCAGTATTCTTAGTCTAACCAGCAATATTCAAGGATGAATATTTCCAAGGGGGAGATATTGTAATACCCTGAGACTTTTCCTAGATTGAATTCATCCCTAGAATGTTAATAAATAGTTTCCAAAATGAATATTATTTATTTCATGTGCAATTCTTCAGATTTAGACTTCCCATTGCATGGGAAATTGAATAAGCTTTCCATCAATACCAAATTTGCCTAAATCCGACACTCGGTGAAGTAGTTATGGCTATTTTAAGTTACAGTCATAAAATATCGTAATTTGGGATCTTAGCTCGTCACACAGAAGCATAAAATCACAAATGTCAATTTCTAGTAAGACTCTATGATTTTGGCGCATTGCGGAGAGGCCCAATTTCCAATTTGGCAATCTCCAGTGAGACTTTTGCGATACTAATGCGTCGTGCTAGTGGTCAAAATGACAAACTAAAGGGGCTCCGCTATTGTGGCACATCGCGGTGAAGGCCCAGTTCCCGCTCATCCATTTTTAGTGAGCCACCGCAACAGTGGCGCATCGCGGTGGAACCTAGTTCGCAAAAAGTTTATTTTTCCAATTCTGTTTCAAAGATTAAAGGGGGTACTTTGGTCATTCTCCCATCCCCTAATTCGTCTTAAACAATGAATTAAACTTCTTCAAAGCACTTTACATCCACTTTTCATCAAATCTCTCTCATGCAAAATCCTAGTTCAACAAAATTTCTCCCCAAGAAATCCAAATTCCTCCATTAACTCTCCAAAGAAATTCAAGATTGAGGATTCCCAATACAAGGGCTCTAAGAATTCATCCCCAAAGCATCAATAGGAATCCATGATTCAAGTTTTTCATCTAAGATCACCAATTAAGGTATGTGGGGTATGAACAAGGATAATCCTTTCATCCTTGTGCCCAAAACTTATTTTAAATTGAAATTTTACTAAAATTTATATGACTTCCATGAAATTCAAGTTAGGGTTTATACCCATTATTGTTATTTACAAGCTTATGAGATTCCTAATGATTTATAAGTTAAATTCCATGGTTATGTTCATATTTTCATGCATATTGCTGAAATTTCTAGATTTTGAGTTGATTTATTAATATTTACATTATCAAGCATGAGCATTTTGGCGTTTTAACATGAGTTTGATGCATGAGTCTTTAAGCCCTAGTTAAAGATTATTGTTTCAAGATTGTTTATGCTATGAGTATCCTAAGATAAGACTATTCTCAGAGTTTTGATAAAGATTTGACCTTTTGGTCCTAAGCTAAGATAAATAATCCACTTTGTTCATATGACTTGAGATTTAAAGAAAGAAAAACATAATTGGTTTTCTTGTAAACCCTTGTGCTAAATTGAAGTTGATTTTCTTAAGATTTTGAGCATAAGAATGAGATTAGTATTTAGCACCGAGATGGGTATGTTACTGTTTTTTCATACCCCAGAACTATGTGCCACTGTAGGATTAAGATTATTTCTACTTCTACATGGATGACTAAGATTGTGATCATATAAGATAAGAATTTCTATTCCGATAGTAAGGTTAGAATAGCCCTACCCAATGGGGGCAAAACGTGGGACTCCATGGATACTCACATGGTGTATGTCGGTTAGAAGAACCTCCCAGGAAGATGTCCCCTACTCTTAAAACAATCTATTGGCTTAAAGCCTAAAGATAAAATCATGTGTTTTGGAAACTATGGTTTTAAGATTCTTACAGTCTTCAGATGAATTATTCCCCTTACAGTTGACAAGATAATGTAGTAGTTTTCAGAATAAAAAAGATTTTAGAACTGGATGTAATGGTTCAAAAAATCTATACTATATGTTTTATTGTTCATGAATTATGATCTTCAATTTTCATATTTCTCAAGCCTCTGTGAGTCATTTACATTTAGCATACATGATTTTATAAAATGTGATGACATTGTCTACTTATTTCATTCACCCCCATATACTCAGTCATCATCAAAGTATTGATCCACATATACGTCTATGTGCTACATTGTCTCATAATGTAGCTTCAGGTGCTCAGTCTTAACAGCATGAGTGATTTTTAAGCATCTCATCTACATCCCTGCAGTTGGTAAGTCCTCATACTCCGGAGACTTAGTTAGTCATATTTTCAGTTATCAGTAGATACTTTATTATTCATTTCAGACAGTTTGAGTCAGCTGGGGCCTGTCCCAGTGACTCTCTAGATTCAGCCAGTAGAGGCTTGTCGGACTACTTAATTCAGTTTTAGACTTTTAATTCAGTATTTAGATTTTTCAGTATTGTTCTACCGAGACTTGTGAGATTAGTATGTTTTAGATAAGATTTCTGCATTTATTATGTTTTCATATTCATATTTCCCCTATGTTGAGATTCAAATGTAGTAGAAAAGTAACCAGGGTTAGCTCAGAATTACTTGTAGTTCAGAGCACCGTGTGGTATCCCATGAATCATATATCGGGGCATTACAAATGTTCTTACGGTTTATTGGTGAAATAATATTGGCAGACACTTGTATATGGGATTTCGTACATAAACAAAAATTATCCTTGCGGGTCATGTCTAGAGGGTGGATGCATTAATCATAGAGTGTATATACGATGGTTAAGTGAGTTTGACGGTTTCATAAGTTAGATGGGGAATATCTATACATGTTTGATATATTTAGGATTCTTATGTGGTCCCGGTTACTTATTATATACTTGGGATTCTTGTTGTTAGGATCAAGGCTATATACTTGTTCATGGTTTGACTTGTCTTTTTAACTTTTCATGTGTCTTGACTTAGCATGACTGAACTTGATTTAGTGGTAATATGTTAATTTGTTGACCAAATATCCTTAACTGCCTATTTGATTTGTTGTGCTAAGTGTATGTTTGTTGAGCATGTACTAACTTGTGGTACCATATCCCAGTTAGGTCTTAGATGCTTATCATTTACCTAGTAATTCTTATTGTGACATGTCTCGTTATACTACCTCTGGTGGGGGAAATGACCAAGGAGGTTATGGTTGATTAAGGAGTTCTATGTTAGCAGGATAGGGAGAAAGACCGGTGTAAGTTATAGAATAAATCCAAGCTAATATTCAAGGGATCGGGTAGACATATAACATGTCTGAATGGGTCATCTCTAGGTATGCTTGGTGATTTATTTGGCTCTTGACATAGGTCCAGGGATTCTCATGTTGTAGTTATATTTAAAAGCTATGTTTACCCTTGGAGTAAGGGAAGATTTGGTGGTTTGAGTCGATAGAGTCGTAGGAGAAAGAATGGTGTCTTAAAATTTGTAATGATCCTTCAGGACATTTTCTATATTTTTGATTATTTTTTCCATTTAGATCTTTTCTATGGATTTCCCAAGTCATTTATGACTTGCTGGGACTGGCATTTTATTTACTGGCCAGTTCATTTGTTTTTTAGAGCCAATGACTTATTTTGAAGTCTTTGCTGGTTCAAATTTGCTACAGGGTGAAAACTTTAATAAAATGACCTTACATGCCAGTTCTAACTATTCCAATAGCTCTGAAATGTTGTTCTTAGCATTGAGGGAGCCTTGGTCTGGGGCCCTAGGCACCCAGGCCCATTTTTAGATATTGATCAAAAGTTAAGAAAGATGGCAAATAAGTGTGGGACCAACTTTTAATCGAAACAAACAAAGATAGAAAATTTGACCACTCCATTGAGTCTGGGACATCGAATATGATAGGGTAGCATAGTCTGTTTGCATATACGGGACTCCAAATGAATCCCAAGGGGTTGGCGGAGACATGGGAACATTCCAAGTCTCAATTGGTGCTGGTGCGATAACATCCACGATGCCCTTGATTGCTTAAGAAAATTGTAGTAGTAATACCCAAGTTTTTAAGCTCTAGACCCACCAAAATATAGGCTATTGAATTATTTTTCCAATGCCACCTGTCTCACCTTAATCCGATATCGTAGTAAAAAGTTATGGCAAACTGACTGAGGAACTATCAAACTGCAAGTGACAATGACCCTAGCAATGACTCATTTTTAGACACAACGAGTCATAGTGAAGATTCATTGTCACGGCAGTGAGGGACCAAATACTTCATCCCAGTGTTGAGGAGTACAACATATGACTCATTATAAGTCTAAACGGGTCGTTAGATGGACCATTATCATAACTGTAAGAAACCAAGGAATCAAGTCACTGACAATGACTCCTCATAATGACTCGTGACTAGACCTAATGAGTCATTACCTAAACCGTGATGACTGTTTCCCAAAATTCCTAAATGATATAAGAATGACTTTGTGGTCTTTTCCCATTCTTTTAACTCCTAACCCACATCGTTTAGGCTTCTTTAAGGGTGGAATATAAACCTAATTTTCCCCAAAACCCCATTAAGTCACAAAATCAATTGAAACTAAGAAAAAGGAATGATTTTTCCTCTCCAAAGCCAAGTAAGGGTTCCTCAAGCTCAAGTTCAAGCTCCAAGGATTTCTCAAAGGCTTCAATCTCCAGGTATATAGGATTTCATCAATGGATTCCTTTCACCCATTGAGTCCCAAAGAATTCTCAAATTCTCAAGTTTAATTCTCCTTTTAGGTTTTGGGTTCCAGTTCAAATATGAGTTTTCTTAATTTCTTCAGTTTATTCTTATAACTAAATAATGAATACATGTTTGCTTATGGGACTAGCATCTTTCTATACCTAAAATCATACAGTTTCTATTTTATGGATCAATCATTGAGTGTTGGCTTGAATTATGAAATTCCCTATTATGATCAACTTTTAATATTATCATGTTCAACTGCATTAGTCAGAGTTGGTGGGTTATGACTATCCGATACCTAGGGATTCATACATATATAAGTTTACATGTCCTTGAGCACTTCATATTATCATTTATTGATATTTACAACATGTAATTAAGATGAACTATTCAATTTTCAGTGTCATTCAGTTGGGAGTAGCATTAGCACCCAGTGAATGCAAGGACAAAGCCTCACCCGTCAGTTAGAACTGAAACCTTTAGTAGAAGTCCCTAAGTTCCAAAACTATGGTGCCATCATAGGTTATAAGGGGTCACCAACCAGTTGAGATTTGACACCTTAGTATTTTGGGCATTAGTTTAGAAGATCCATTCCAGCTAGTTTTGTACCATTAGAAAGGTAATGGACATCCATCCAACTAAGGTTACAGGTTGGACCCTGATTCACAGAGATTGGTGTATGTCAGTTATTGTTAGCTGCCACAGTCGTTAGTTCATATTTTAATTTATGTTTCAGTTTAGATTTGTATGACCATGTATTCAGTTATTCAGCTTTTATTCAGTACATGTTTATACTTAGTCTTGCATTCAGTTTACATGTCCATGCATTCATGTTCAGATTACACAAGTTAGTTTCCCATCTCACATACTCTATACGTTTAAAGTACTGATCAAATACTTTTTTGCACTATATTGTCTCATAATATAGGTTCGGATGATCAATACCCTAATCACACTTTACACGTTCCAGTACTACTTAGTAGCAATTTTGGTGAGTCCTTATCACTCGAGGACTAGTTGTCAGTTATTTAATTTCAGTCAGTTGGAGTTAGTTAGGGGCTTTTCCCAATAACCTATTAAGATTTATAAGCCTTTAGACGATGTCTAAATTCTCAATATGTTGGTTTGTTAGACAATTCTATTTCCAATTTTGATTGATATTCAATATTTTCTGATTATTATTACCATCAGTTATTTAGTTTAGTTTCTACCCAGTATTTTATTACTTTCCAGTATACCTAGTATCATGCCAGGCCATGGGTTAGGTAGGGGTCATTTGTGACTTTAAGCATTGTGTTGCGGCTAGGGACAGTCTTGAGTTGTGACAAACTTGCTATCAGAGCTGAAGGTTTACAGTATCCTAGGATATTTGAAATCTGCATTAAGTAGAGTTTTTTTCATAGGTGTAAAGTGCGCCACATTTATAAGTAAGAGGCTACGAAACATTTTCAGAAAGTCTCACTTCACTCATGATTCATGTCGTGTGATAGAGTTTGAACTTTATTACAATAATTCTTCTAATTCATCCACTACCCATTTACAGAAAATGCCTCCTAAGAGAACTAACAAAAGAAGGAATGGAAGTCAACCAGTACCACTGCCAGTTCCAGAAGACTCTCTGAATTAGTAGGTCTCTTAAGCTGAGTTCAAGGCTTCTTTAGAAGCATTAGCCCAATCTATAACTTCTTAGAATAACCACCAGGCTGTTGTATCAGCCAACTCAACTATGAATAGGGCAACTACTAGAATCTAAGACTTCACTCGGATGAATCCCCCAGTGTTCTTTGGGTCCAAGTGTGAGGAGGATCCACAGGAGTTCTTGGACAGTATTCAGAAGGTCACTGAAATCATGGGTGTCATTTCAACTGAGAGTGATGATCTAGTTGCTTACCAATTATAAGGAGTGGCTCACACTTGATTCAAACATTGGGAAAAGGATAGAGATAGAGGGTTAATTGAGTGGGATAAGTTTGTGGCTGCATTTTTGGATAGGCTCTTCCCACTTGAGTGAAGATAATCCAGTGCATGAGTTCATAAACCTAAAATAGTTCAATATGAGTGTGAAGGAGTATTCACTCAAGTTTACTAAGTTGGCAAGGTAATCTCTGACTATGGTTGCCGACCCTAGGGCTCGAATGAGTAAGATTTTGTTAGGTGTTTTTGAGGATGTGGTCAAGGAGTGTAGGACAACCATGTTGGTTAAGAAGATTGACATCTCCAAATTGATGGTCTATGCTCAACCGATTAAGGAGCAGAAGATCAAAGAGAAGGAAAGGGAGAATAAGACAACCAAAATAGGTAGCTTCAATTTGTCTCAATCGAAGTCAGATGGTGGAAATCACTCTCAGTTCTGCTAGAAATATTTAGCTCTAGCCCTATCTTCTACAAGTACTCTAGTACCCATGTTCAGAGAGGATACTCATGATAGAGCGCCAGTCTCTAAGTCTCAGGGTAGTATGAATAGTGCTTGCACTAACCCAGTTTGCAGACAGTATGGTAGTAACTAAAAGGGTGAGTACATAGCTGGTAGTGATGGTTGTTTTTATTGTGTCAAGTTAGGTCACAAAGTGAGAGAATGCAGTGACTACACTTAGGGGTAAGGATGTTCCTCAACAAAGTTAGTCTAACTCTTCGGCAGTTCCAATTGGTCGCTTGACTTAACAGGGTGCCACCTCTAGTGCAACTGGTGGACAACATCAGGGTAGGTTTTATACCCTTTAGACTTGACAGGATTAGAAGGGTTCTACTGATGTGGTTACTGATATATTTCAAGTTTTTCATATTCATGTTTATGCCTTGTTAGATCTCGGAGCTACTTTTTCCTTCATTACGCCCTATATAGCAGTAGATTTTGGTGTCGTCATCGAAATCCTCGCAGAACCCTTTTCAGTTTCTACTCTCATTGGTAGTTCAATTATAGTCAAACGGGTATACTAAAATTGCCCGATCACAGTATCCTAGAAAGTCATCTCAGACGACCTAGTAGAGTTAGACATGACCGATTTTCATGTTATTCTTCGCATGGATTGGCTCTATTCTTTCTATGACTCAGTTGATTGTAGAACTAGAGTAGTCTAGTTTTAGTTTTCAAATGAGCCAGTCTTAGAGTGTAAGGGTAGTACCTCAGTGCCCATAGGCCTCTTTGTCTCTTTCCTTAAGACAAGAAAAATGATTTCCAAAGGGTGCATCTATCATTTTGTCCAAGTCAAGGACTCAAGGTCTTAAATCCAGAGTCTTGAGTCAGTTCTGATAGTAAATGAATTTCCAAAAGTTTTTCTTAAACATCTGCCCAGAGTTCCTTTCGAGAGGGAAATTGATTTCAAAATAGATCTCCTTCTATATACCTAGCTTATTTCAATTTCACCTTATAGAATGGATCCATCTAACCTCAATAAAGTGAAAGAACAATTTAAAGATCTCTTAAACAAGGGTTTTATCAGGCTAAGTGTCTCTCCATGGGTTCTCCAGTTTTTTTCGTGTGCAAAAAAGAAGATTCTCTCAAAATATGCATCGACTACCACCAGTTGAACAAAGTTACAATCAAGAATAAGTTTCCCATTCCTAAAATTGATGACTTATTCGACCAATTTTAGGGTTCTAATTGTTTTTCTAAGATAGTTCGCAGATCCAACTATCATCACCTTAGAGTTAGAGGATGTAATATTTTAAAAACAACCTTTAAAACTTGGTATAGTCACTTTGAATTTTTAGTTATGTCTTTTGGACTAAAATGATCCTATAGCTTTCATGGACTTGATGAATATGGTGTTCAGGAATTACTTGGACATGTTCGTTATAGTCTTTATAAATGACATCCTCGTTTATTCTCAGAGTGACGATGAACATGCAGACCATTTGAGGATTGTCTTGAAGTCTCTTGAAGATCACCAAATATCTCTAAGTTCAGTAAGTGTGGATTATGGTTGAAATCAATAGCATTCCTTTGGTCATATTATTTTTGGTGAAGGCATTCGAGTTAACCCTTAAAAGACCAAAGTGGTAAGAAATTGGACTAGACCTATTGGTAAAAAATTGGCCTAGACCTATCTCTCCATAAGATATTAGGAGTTTCTTGGGTTTAGCAAGTTACTATAGAAAAATTGTTAAAGAATTTTCTTTTATTGCTTCTCCCATGTTCAGATTGACTCAAAATAAAGTCAAATTCCAGTGTCAGATTTTTGCGTGAAGAGTTTTCCGGAGTTAAAGAATCGACTCACCTCTGTTCTAATTTTGACTTTATATGAGGGTTCAAATGGTTTTTGGTATATTGTGATGTTTCCAGAATTGGTTTGGGTTGTGTGTTGATGTAGCGAGACAAGTTTATAGCATTTTCCTCTAGACAACTCAAACCTCACGAGAAGAACTACCTGACTCATGATCTTACATTGGCAGTAGTTATCTTTGACTTGAATTTTATCTTTATGGTGTTCATGTCAATGTGTTCACTTATCATAAGAGTCTTCAGTATGTGTTAATCCAGAAATATCTAAATCTTCATCAGAGAAGGTGGCTAAAGTTGTTAAAAGACTATGATATGAGTGTCTTGTACCATCCGAGTAAGGCCAATATTATGGACGATGCCCTTAGAAGATTGTCTAAGGAGAGTATTTCTCACGTTGAGGATGATAAGAAAGAGTTAGTTTTTAAGGTTCATCAATTTTGGAGTTTGGTTAGTTGATTCAACTAAAGGTAGTGTCTAGGTTCAGAATGGTTCGAAATCTTCATTGGTTGCCGGGGTGAAGGAAAAGCAAAATAGTGTTCCTATTTTGCTTAAGTTGAAAAAGGCAGTTCAGAATTAGAAGGTTGAGGTTTTATCCTAAAGGGGAGATAGTTTTCTTTTCTGTAAGGGCAGATCATGTGTTTCGGATGTGGATGACTTGACGCAGTGAATGTTAGCGGAAGTTCATGATTCTCGATATTCAATTCAATCAGCAGCTACTAAGATGTACCACGATTTGCTGGAAGTATATTGGTGGAATGACATGAAGAAGGATATTGTAGAATTCATGGATAAGTGTCTAAATTGCCAGCATGTTAAGGTTGAGCACTAGAGGCCTAGTGTTATGCTTCATGAATTCAGCAATTCTACTTAGAAGTGGGAAGTGGTGAATATGGACTTCATTATAGGGTTCCCTCGTACTCATTGACAACATGATTCTATTTGGGTTGTCGTGGACCAAATGACTAAGTCGACTCATTTTTTGCTAGTTAACACTATAGATTTAGCCAAAGATTATGCTAAACTCTATCTTAGGGAGTTGGTGAAATTGCATAGAGTCTCTTTGACCATTATTTCAGATAGAGATACCCAGTTTACCTATCGATCTTGAAAGACTTTTCAGAAGTTTCTTGGTACCTAAGTTCACCTCAATACAACTTTTCACCCGCAGATAAATGGTCAGACAGATAGGACCATTCAGACCTTAGAGGACATGTTGAGGGCGTTTGTGATTGATTTCAAGGGTAGTTGGTATGATTACTTGCCTTTGATTGAGTTTTCTTATAATAACAGCTATTTATCCAATATTCAGATAACCCTGTTTGAGGATCTTTATGGTAAGAGGTATAGATCTCCTATTGGTTGGTCTAAGGTAGGTGAAGCTGCTTTGATAGGGCCAAATTCAGCGTATGAGGCAATGGAAAATTTTAGCTGATTAGGGAAAGGCTGAAAACTGATCAAAGTCATTAGAAATCTTATACAGATGTGAGGAGAAGAGAGCTTGAGTTTGGTAGTGGTGATTTTATCTACATGAAGGTTTCGCCTATGAAAGCGGTGAAGAGGTTTAGTAAGAAGGGAAAGCTCATTCCCCGCTATATGAATCCTTATACAATTTTGAGTCGATATAGTAAGGTAGCGTATGAGTTAGATTTGCCTGCAGGTTTAGCATCAGTGCATCTAGTCTTCCATGTTTCCTTGTTGAAGAAATGTATTGTTGATCCATCATAATTCGTTCCTTTAGAAAATATGGTCGTGAAAGATAGCCTCTCCTATGAAGAGATCCCTATTGAGATCCTTTATCGTCAGATTCATAGGTTGAGGAATAAAGAGGTTGCCTTAGTAAAGGTTCTATGGAGAAACCAATCAGTTGAGGAAGCTATTTGGGAAGTAGAGGCTGATATGATGACCAAGTACCCCTATCTTTGCCTCTTCAAACTCAGTCCCAACTTGAGGTAATAGTTCCTTTAATTAATTAATTCTTTTATTTCTATCTTAGATTGTCCAGCTATTTTCATGTCATAGCATGCATTTATGAATTTAGTTTAGTCCATGGAATAGTCATAGATTCTGATGTAAACTCACGGTTCATCTTGTAAGTGTTCACTGCAAAATTTCTGCTTTTTCTTCTAGTACTTTAGCATAGTCAGTTCTCATTAGGGGATGAATGATGCTAAGGGGAAGATATTGTAATACCCCAAGTTTTTTAAGCTCTAGATCCACCAAAAGATAGGCCATTGAATTAGCTTTCCAATAGCACAAGTCTCATCTTAATTTGATATCATAGTAAAAAGTTATGGAAAATTGACTGAGGAACTATTAAACTACCAGTGACAACAACTCTGTCAACGACTCATTGTCAAACATAATGAGTCATAGTGAAGACTCATCATTACAACAGTGAGGGACCAAAGACTTTAGCCCTGTGATGACGAGGCTAGCATACGACTCATTATCAATCTAAAAGAGTTTTTAGGTGGACCTGTCATCACAAGAGTAAGAAACTAAGGAATAAAGTGACTAACACAACTCCTCATAACGACTTATGACTAGACCTAACGAATCGTTTCTAAACCGTGACGACTGTTTCCCAGAATTCCTGAATGTTTTAAGAAGGGCTTTTTGATCTTTTCCCAATGTTTTAACTCATAACCCGCATCATTTAGTCTTCCCTAAGGGTGGAATATAAGCCTAATTTTCCCCAAAATCCCCATTAAGTCAAAAAATCAATTTTAACCATGAAAAAAAAGCGATTATTCCTCTCCAAAGCTAAGTTAGGGTTCGTTAATCTCAAGTTCAAGTTCCAAGGATTTCTCCAAGGCTTCAATCTCAAGGTATGTGGGATTTCATCAATTTGTTCCTTCCACCCATTGAGTTCCAAAGACTTCTCAAATTCTTGAGTTTAATTCCCCTTTTAGGCTTTGGGTTTCAGGTCAAATATGAGTTTCTTAATTTCTTCAGTTTATTCTTGTAACTAAACTATAAATATATGAATTCTCATAGGCTTAGCATCTTCCCATACCCAGAATCATTAAATTCCCTTTTTATTGATCAATTATTGAGTTTTGGCTTGAATTATGAAATTCTCTATTATGATAAGCTTTTAATATTATCACGTTCAGTTGCATTAGTCAAAGCTGGTGGACTATAAACACCCAATACCTATGGCTTCATGCATATATCAGTTTATATGCCTTTGAGAACTTTATATTATCCATCATTGATATTTTAGAATGTAATTAAAAATAGCAATTTAATTTTCAGTGTCATTCAGTTTGGAGTAGTACTTAGCATCGAGCGAACGCAGGGATGAGGGCTCACCCATCAGTTAGGATTGAGACCTTTATTAGAAGTCCCTAAGTTCTAGAACTAAAATGTCAACATAGGTTATAAGGGGTCACCCGCCAGTTGAGGACTAACACCCTAGTTCTTTGGGATATCATTTTAGTGGATCTACATCAGCCAGTGTTCGTACCCTTAGCAAGGTATTGAACACCTATCCAACTAGGGTTATAGACTAGACCCAATTTGCTCAGATTGGGGTATGTCGGTTATTATTAGCTCCCATAGTCCTCAGTTCATGTTTTACTTTATGTTTCAATTCAGATTTGCATGACCATGTATTCAGTTATTCAACTTTCATTCAGTACATGTTCATACATAGTCTTGCATTCAGTTTACATGTTCGTGCATTCATGTTCAGAATACACTAGTTAGTTTCCCATCTCACATACTCAGTACATTCAAAGTACTAATCGCATAATTTTATGCGCTATATTATCTTAAAATATAGGTTTGGACGCTCAGTACTCGAATCACACTTAGCACGTTCCCATACCAGTCAACAACAATTTTTGTGAGTCCTCATCATTCGGGAACTAGTTATCAATTATTTACTTTTTAGTATACTTTTATTTCAATCAGTTTGAGTTAGTTGGGATCTTGTCCCAACAACTCTGTAAGAATTAGATGCTTTCAGACAGATGTCTAGATTCTTAGCATGTTGGTTTGTCAGATAGTTTTATTTCCAGTTTTGGTTGGTATTCAGTATTTCCTTATTATTATAACTATCAGTTTTAGTTTCTGCCTAATATTTTATTACTTTTTATTATACTTAGTGTTAGTCCAGGCCATGGGTTAGCTTGGGGTCATTTGTGACTCTAATCACCATATTGCAACAAGGGAACAGTCTCGAGTTGTGACACAGGTGCCAGGAAATATTGCGTAAGAGACATTATTTGTCACATAAGCGAAACCTCTGGAAGTAAGGCAAGTATCACATATATAATACTAATGTTGTGTAAGCAACTTCTGTACCTTTGCCAAGGTATCATGTATGCGACCAGTAGGTTGCGTACGCGATACCCGTGACTTGTTTTGAGATTTTACCTAGATTCTAAATGACGCCCATAAAAGATGAGGTAAAACTCTGATACAAGGTCAGTGGTTGTCTTCTCATCGAGTTTCTTAGATGCTCTGACCTAGATATTTTATCAATGTTCCGACTGGAGATCCAAAAGGCTGAGAAATTTAGGAAGATCAGAAGCTTCTTCTAGAGGTTTCTCTCCTTTCTCCCTTTCCAATTTTTCTCTCTGTCTTTTTCACGTGGCTTTTATTTTCTCATTTTTATTTCTTTTTCTTTTGCGGATTTGGGCCTGAACACTTTTGGTTCAGGCAATGTAAATATTTTACTTTTGTTTTAAATAAAGAAGGACCAGGTCTCACTCTTTAATTTAACATTTTTAAGAAAGTAACACGCATTCCAACATTTACAATATTTTAAATAAGATAACAATATTTAGTAACTTATAAAATAATTTCATAGAAAGCATTTCAATTTATAAATAACAAGTTAAGCTAAGAACATAATTCCACCCAAATATTATATATACTCACTCACACTATGTCTTCATTCTAAAATTTATTACCCAAATAATAATGAAGAAAAATAATTTTCAGAACCTAAACTAAATTTAACAAAAGTATATCATACTTTTTGATTTTCACATATAAATTATTGCCACAAAAAATCTCAATTTTGTTAGACTTTTTTTTATTTAAAAATAGTTTTTCTATTTCCATTTCTACCATCTTAAAGTAACTTTAAAATTTCCTTACTTGAAAAAACAAAAATAGTAGGCTAACGCATCTTTTTTTTTTTTTTTCAAAAATCAAACATAAATATAACTATTATTTCCCATACATTATTGACCCTCAAAACTGTTTCACAATTTTTTCTTAAAAAAAAAATGTACCTCAAATGCACATAACCTGGTATAGGCAAACACTAATTCATATCAAAACTATGAGATTAGTAAAGATAAAGCTACCTTAACATAGTAAAAATTCATTATCAAAATGCTAATAAATCAACAGAAAAACATTTGCTCTTTATTTTAAATGGTTCCTAGTCTAGCATGTCGAAATTAATTATCGAAATTAAATAATTAATTACTAGCATCTTCACTCATAACTTGAGAAACATTGAGAACAATATACCATGACTACAATACTCTTTAACAACAAAATATTATTTTTGATTAACATAATCTTAACAAACACAAATGCATCTTTTACTCGCATTTTTCCTAATAATCCACTGAAATCAAATTGAGTCGGATATTTGGAACATGTAACACTTCAATTATTGCCAGATTTTTTTAAATATGAGCTGAGGCAGAATTTTTCATTTTTCATGACTTGAGTAGTGGTAGAATAATCAAGATAGACAAATTTGACTTCTTCATTGATGCCGAGCCTAGTAATTTAAAAAGTAGAGCAGTGCGATATATGTTAAAAAGTAGAGCAGTGAGATATATGTTAGATATGTTACAATTTATCTATGTTTATTGAATTAATTATGAGAAGACCATTTAAAAATAGAGAAGCTTTTAGAAAAATTAAAGAATCTTTAATTAGTAATTATTCAGAATATATAAGTCTAAATAAAACAAAAGAAAATCCACAAAGATTAGCCTACCTAATTACCTTAATATCTAGTATTGAAGCGAAATTAATAATCCATTTAAAATCTAGAAGAATAAGACACATACCACCTAATTATGATAAAATTAGATTTAGATACCTACCAAGATATTATAAATAAGGTTTAAATGAATAAAGTGCAGAAATACAAAGAATTCAAATAAATTATTTCTGAAAAACGTAAAGAATTAAAAATAAGAATAGAAAGACTACATTATAATATATTTGTCGGAGTTAGTGAAAATTCAATAAATACACAAAAAGATGAAATATCAAAATTAGAATCACAAATAGACAGTTTAGAATATATATATCAACATGAACTATTCACAATAAAATGAACAAAGAAGAATTTATAATAGATGAAAAAATATATGAAAATCATGAAGGATTAAAAATAAAAATAGTAGTTTCTAATCTAGGAAGAAGATATAAGAAAATAGGTGAACATTTATATCTAATGTTAGAAAAAGAAGAATTAAAATTAGAAGATAAATTGATAGCAATGGTAAGAATAGAAAGAGAAAACGAAGAAATAGATAGGAAAAAGGAAATAGAAAAAAATAAAACAACAAACTACGGAAGAAATACGAAAAATAGAAGAAACTAAAAATAGTAGGATTGCTGAGTTAGAAAAAGAACTATAAATGTTAAAAGATCTATATGAACAAAGACAAAAGGAAAAAGAAGAAAAAGATTGAGAACAAAAATTACTGAAAGAGATAAATCAATTTAAGGAAAAATTGGAAATAAAAAATAAAGAATTAGAAATAAATAATATAGACGTTGAAGAGACAGATAATTATGATTCAGAAGATAGTGAAACATATACAGAAATATTAATAAATACAAAAAATTTAGAAATCAATGAAAAACAAAAAGAAATTAATGAGGAAAACTTAGAAAGTACCCACACAGAAATAAATACTCTTGATAAAAAAGAAGATGAAAATATAATACCTAAAACAGCAGAAATAAGAAAACCTATATATTATAAGAGTAAGTTTAAAAAATATAATGGATATGACAAATGGACACCAAAACAAATAGTTAATAAAAATTATAACTTTTTAGACCTAGACTATGTAATAGATACAGAAAAAACAATACAATTATGGATAGGATATATGACAAAACAATTATTAGATAATAATATAAACATAACAGATGCACCAGAATACATAGAAAGAACACTAATAGGATCAGTAAAATTATGGTTTTCAAATTTAACTGAAAATAGCAAGAAAGTATTAAGAACTAATAAACCTATAGAAGGAACATCATCAACAACAACTAAACTAACACCTATAGAATTATTAAAAAAAATATGAAACAGCTATAAAAGATGAATTTGGTAGTATGACAACAATAGAAGAAGAACAAGATGAAGAAAAAGATACAAATAGGAATTTAATGTTAAAATTAGCAATATGTAATATGCGTTATATAGATGAATATACTTGCGCATTTAAAGAATATTATTATAAAGGAGCATATAGTATAGAAGAAAGTAAAGAGTTAAGAAAATTATATTTTAATAAATTACCCGAGCCATTTAGTTCAAAGATAATAAAAAGTTGGGAAGAAGCAAAAATAGTAGATACGTTAGGAGCAAGAATAAAATTTTTACAACAATGGTATAGAAACTTATGTGAAAAATATAGAGAAGAATTAAAAATGGAAAAAACATTAACAAAAAATTTAGCATGTTGCAAAAATAAAATAGCACCCCAATTTGGATGTGAAGAAAGATATTATAAGAAAAGAAAAAGACATAAGAAATATAAGAAATATAAAAAATCAAAATATAAATATAAGAAACCACGAAAAAGATATTATGTAAAAAATTATAAATACAAAAGACCATATAGAAAAAAGAAATCTATAAAAGAATGTACTTGTTATAATTGTGGAAAGATTTGTAAATTCCTAAAAATCCGACAAATAAACAAATATCAGAAATAAAAATAGATAATACAGAATATATGCAGATAGATTATATAGATTATGAATTAGAAAGTGAGGATAGTATATATGAAATTTCAGAAAACGAAACAGATAATGAAATAGATAGTGAAATAGATGAATCAAATGACTGAAGAAGATATAAAAATAATAACAAAGGAAGTATATTTAAATGATGAAGGAACGGAACAAAAAATAATATTTGACAGTAACATATTTGATGAAATAAAAGGAAAAGAATTAGATTTAAGCGTAGAGAAAATATTTAAAATACCAACAATAAAAAATATTTTTACTAGGAAAAAGGACGAATATTATGTAGTATGCCAAAAGGAACATGTAATAGACTGTAGATATGCAAAAGGCAAAGCTAGTATACCACTAATAACAAAAAGAATAATTAATAAAGAAATAAATGATATAAAAAGTAAAGGAGATCCAATAAAGTATGTACACCTTGGAGGTACAGAGATATTAATAAAAGCATGTTTTAGAGAAGGAATAGATACACCAATAGAATTATATTTAGCAGATGATAGAATTATAAAACCTATAGAAAAAAGCATAATAACTGCCGTAAAAGGAAGTTTAATCTACCAAAAATTTAAATTTATAATAAGTGCAAATTATTCAGTAGCAGTAAGAGATAAAAATATAGATAAATCACTCGTATTATATTGAAAAATATCAGGAATAGAATTAACCCCAGGAAGTAAAATATTTACAGCAAGATGCAAAAATTTATATGTATTAACAACAACACATAAAATAACAGGAAAAAATAAGATTAACAAGATACGAATAGAAAGCCCATTCGAACAAATTGTAAAAACAATAGATTATAATGATTATAGCTATAGAGACATAGATATAGAAGAAAATTTAGAAATAGTAAATGATAGAATAAGTACAATGAAAAGAATAGCTGATGAAAAACCAGAATCATTAAGCTCATAAAAAAGAACAAGTTATGAAATAAATTCAATAAGTAATTTAAACCAATATTACATAACAGGAAAAATAAATGAAAAAGAATATTTAATACTCTTAAATACAGGACAAGAAGAAAATTATATAGCAAAATATCTAGTAAAAAATGAAGAAATAAAAACTGATAATGATATGTGCCCAGATCTACCAAGAAGTTTAATAAATAATAAAAATATAGCAGAAAAAGAAATAATAATAGGAGTTAGAAAAATAAAAATAGTATTCGAAGTAAAGGAAGAAATGCAAAAAGCAGATATAATATTAGGAATAAAATGGCTAGAACAAGTAAAACCATATAACATAGAACATACACAATTAACCTTAACATACAACAAAGAGAAGTTATTCTTAAGAAGAGCCTTAACATAAAATGAAAATATATGTATTAATGAAGATAGTAGTAGAAGGATATTACAGTAGATATTATACGCCTATGATAGATACAGGAGCAGAAGCTAATTTATGTAGATATAATTGCTTACCAGAAAGCAAAATGGGATAAATTAAAAACACCAATAACAGTTAAAGGATTTAATAATGAAGGAAGCTTAATTACTTATAAAGCTAGGAATGTAAAAATACAAGTATGGGATAAGATATTAACAATAGAAGAAATTTATAATTATGAACTAACATCAAAAGATATACTTTTAGGAATGCCATTCTTAGATAAATTATACCCACATATAATAACTAGAACAGACTGGTGGTTTACAACACCATGCAAACAGAAAGTGAGAGCAAAAAGAGTTAATAATAAAATAAGAAAGAAAACTGATTGGATAAAAGGAAGTGAAAAAATTACACAAAAGTTAGAAAATATAAAAAATACTGAAGATACAATAGAACTAGTAGTATTTTTGATAAATAAAATAGAAATAACTATATTTTCAATAAATAAGATAGAAATAATTAAGAAAAAATTAGAACAATTGTATAGTGAAGAACCATTAAAAGGATGGGAAAAACATAAAACAACTATAAAAATTGAATTAATAGATAAAAATAGCATAATAACCCAGAAACCACTAACATATAATTTTGACGATTTAAAAGAATTTAAAATGCATATAGATGAATTATTAGAAAAACAATATATACAGAAAAGTAATAGTAAACATAATAGTCCAGCATTTATAGTAAATAAACATAGTGACCAAAAAAGAGGAAAAAGTAGGATGGTTATTGACTATAGAAATTTAAATGCGAAAACTATAACATATAATTATCCAATACCAAATAAGATATTAAAAATAAGACAAATACAAGGATATAATTATTTTAGCAAATTCAATTGTAAATCAGGATTTTACCATTTAAAGTTAGAAGAAGAATCTAAAGAATTAACCGCATTTACGGTACCACAAGGATTTTATGAATGGAACGTATTACCATTTGGATATAAAAATGCACCAGGTAGCTATCAACATTTTATGGATAGTTATTTTAAACAATTATCTAATTGTATAGTATACATAGATGATATATTATTATATACAAAAACTAAAGAAGAACATTTAAAATTATTGGAACATTTTACAGATATAATAGAAAAATCAGGAATAAGTCTAAGCGAAAAGAAAGCTGAAATTATGAAAAATCAGATAGAATTTTTAGGAATACAAATAGATAAAAGTGGAGTAAAAATGCAACAACATATAGTACAAAAAATAATAAATTCGAAAGAAAAATTAGATACAAAAAAGAAATTACAATCATTTTTAGGATTAGTAAACCAAGTAAGAGAATATATTCCAAAATTAGTAGAAACTTTAAAACCACTGCAAAAAAAATTAAAAGAGGATATAAAATATAACTACAATGAAGAAGATAAACAACAAGTTAAAAAAATAAAATTACTTTGTAAAGAATTACCAAAATTACAATTTTCAGATGAAAATAGAAAATTTATATACATAGTAGAAGCAGATGCTAGTGAATATAGTTATGGAGGAGTACTTAAATATCGATATGAAGCAGAAAAAATAGAACACCATTGTAGATACTACTCAGGTACGTTCAATGAGATAGAAATAAAATGGGAAATAAATAGGAAAGAATTATGTTCATTATATAAATGTTTGTTAGCATTTGAGCCATATATTGTGTATAACAAATTTATTGTACGAACAGATAATACACAGGTACGCTGGTGGTTAACAAAGAAAATACAAAATTCAGTTACAACAAAAGAGATTCGGAGACTAGTCTTGAATATATTAAATTTCACATTTACAATTGAAGTGATCAGTACTAACAAAAATGTTATTGCAGATTACATATCAAGACAAAGCTACACAGACTGAAATAATAGAAGAAGATACTCTAGAAAAAATACTTAACACCCTAACTACGCTTTCAATGAAAGTGGACAGTATGGGTAATGAGATAGAAAAGCTAAAGACTAATGAAGATAAACTGAAGTCTATAGCTACAAATCAGCTAACTCAGCAGTGTGAAGAGCTATGTCGATCGGAAGACATTAAAGTTCCAGAGCTAGAAGGAGACGTTGGGACACTCCATAAAACCCATAACATTTATCAATCTACTTCTGCAGGTACAAGCAAAGGAGTTAGTCGACCAAGATACCAGAACATGAATATGAATAAAATATTTGAAAAACCATTTACACCAAAAACACAAAAAGATCACTTGTTCATACCCCCACAAGTTACCACATATCGAGATAGCCTGAACCAAGATAAAAAAGTTTACAACTACACAGCCCAGAAATACATAAAAAATATCTACAGAGTACAAACTTTTCTAAACCTTAACCCTAGAGCTACAAACATCAAAGAACCAAACACCAACTATATTACCCAAAAATTACAAGGATATAACAAACTAATTGCACTACCCAAAACTAACCCAAGCCTAGTAAAAACTTGTTTTGACTATGGACTATTAAACACCATATACACCCAAGACGGAGAAGAATTAACAGCTATGGAAGAATTACACAAGATATTCACCACCTATAAAAGGATAACGAAAGGAAATCTATTTTACATAAAGTGTTATACTGCACCAGCAGAGATATTATATGACGAAATAAAACCAGTTATACAAGTTGTAAAAATAGGACTAATCAGAGATATGATTATATCAGAAGATATTACACAGCAATCGGAGATACCCAGAATTGAGATACCCGATTTCTACGCAAATAAAAGACTTATTGGACTAGCTACGATTATCCAAGAACTAGCAAATAATTATACTAATGGAAACCCAATATGGAGCTATTATTCGAGAGATCATCAAATAATTTACTCAAATTCAAAAGAGCTACGACAAGCAGATATGAAAGATGTCAGACAATGGATAATGACATTATTCAACCCAGAAAAATAATCTACCGCAAGAGCAATTAAAAAAGGATTTATTTCAGATGGACTACTGACAAGATATTGTAAAATAATTGGACACAAATATCCAGATCACCAATGTTCAAGATGTAATGGCGAAGATAACATTATTCCAGAAGTACATCTAGAATAAAAATCAAGAAGACAAAATGCAAGCTGGAAAGAAAAGATAAGAAGTAATAATGGAAATATAGCAGATACGACAACATCAACGGAGACAAGATATTGAATTCATTGTATAGATTTTTAGTCTTTACAAATTGTAATTATTGCCTATGTAGACTTTTCTAGACTTGTAGAAATTTGTAAAGACTTTAGACTTTTTAGAGTACTAGCCTAGGTACTAGCCTTTTTGACTTATAGGCTAACATTTAAAAAACGTGTAAAGATGCTTGTAAAGTTTTTTCGTTTTATAAATAAAGGAAACTGAAGGCATTGCAAAGCAAGCCTTCATGTGTTGAAGCAATACTCTCTCCAATTCAAATATTTTGCTCAGTTAATTAAAAAACAGACATATTTCAATGGAAAAAGCTATGGAGGAACAAACTTCAGAAATATCGAAACTACCCGAACAGGTATATTTATTTATGATTATGAATAGCTAAATTCATAATTCCCAACAATCATGATATGATAAAATAAATTCATATTAGTTACTTTATAGTAGAATCATTCGAAGAATAATATGTTAAGAAGTTTATTAGCAAAGTGGAAACGGAGAAAAATCCCTAAGAACTATGCCATCCTAAAGGTGAAACCAATGAGGCAAGAAGCCGTGGCGGGGAGTAACCAAAGTAGAGGCGCTGTTTAAGGAAAAAAGTATCCAAATTACCATGCTAATAGTGACCGAAGAACATGTTATTTAAGAATAATCTAGTATATAGTAAGCTAAGATGACAATATTTTGTTATGTACATGGTTGAAGGGAATATTTTGAAAAAAACAATTTTATGAAAATGAATAATTATTTATCTGATGTGATGGTAGATAAATTTAAAATACTTATTTTGTATGCACTTAAAGATATAAAAGTAGTAGATATAAGAAAAATCATATTAGAAAAAGCATTTGGTAAATATTACATGACTAGAGTAAATTATATACCATACCTACCTAACTCCTCTTACAAATACTTACCATGATAAATTACATAGAATTTTTAGAAAAAGATATGAGAAACATACAGTTACTAGAAAAACAGATGAAAATAAATATAGACAAATACATGGAAAATAAAGATATAAAATACATAGAATTTCTTAATAAAAATATGCAAGAACTACTAAGGCTAAAACAAACAACTATAAAATATTATAATAAAACCAATTTTAAAAGATAGATCATCTAGATTATCTTAAAGTCTTAATCTTATATATACTTAAAGATATAGAAATTATAGATATTAAGAGAATAATATTAGAAAAAGTAATAGACTATGAAATTTAAACCATAGATTGGATAGAACAGTTATACCAAGAAATTTACCCAGAAGGATATTATTCAGATTAAGAGATGTTAGAATATATTAGAAAAACTAGAGAAAATCAAGATAATCTAAATAAAGAAATTAATTATAAAAACCAAATTAGAAAATTAATGGAGAATCTAAAAGAAAAATTAATATGGATAGAAGAAACCTTAGAAAATCTAGAAAAAAGTACATGTGATAGTTTATATAATTTAAAAAACTCACTATGAGAAGAACAACACAAGATAATAAATAACATTGAAAATCTAGAATTAGATATACATTACAGTACAGTTAGGATCAATTATTATACAGAAATTTGTAACTCTGCAATTACTACAGGATGAAATAATAAACCAAACAAATTAATGAATATATCTTACGAAAAGAATAAATCACTAAAAAATATTGAAACAAAATTTAAGAAATATCCACGCACAAAGAAAAATAGATTCATTAGATATATAATAAATCTATTTCATAAGTTATTTAATCGCCTATATCCGCACCCCCCGACAAATGGTATCTAGCCAAATTTACTCTTGGATTATTATGATTGGAAGTTTCTCTAACTATGTTTCGACATTGAGCTGCAAGATAGTTTCGTTTGCCACAAACAAAAAAATTGCATTTTTTCTTAAATGTTTGACTGTTGGCTCTGAGTTTGCGAGACTTATTATCACCCAAGATTGAAATTTTTTAGTAATTTCTCTTGCTTTGATAGAGATTAATTGCTTTCATTTGGTATCCTGTAATGACCCAATTTCATCTGTAAAGACCATTTCTGCTGTTATATATAAAGCTACTATTAAAAATCCCATTTTAAAACTCTTAAAAATTTTGAAGTTATAAATTTCAAGCTAGGCTAATTTCAAGCGAAATCAAAGTAAGGTATTATTAAGGAAAATCCAAGACTGATTTTGTCACGACCCAAGTCGGGACCCTAGTCGTGACGAGCATCCTGAATCATATAGGCCCAAACGCTCCTCTCTATCTGGTACATCATGAACAACATTCAAAACAATAAAGAAAGGATACGGGACATAAACAAAACGGAATCATGGTCATGTTTTGAGTTAAGTATATCAATACGAAAGAATATCTATAAACATCTGAACGACATCTATTTCTGTCTGTGAAATTTCTATTACATACGATATTATCAAACTAACTGAAACTGGGACAAGGCCCCCAGTTGACCAAAACCAAGTAAATAGTGAGTATTTGGAAAGAAATAGGCCTCCCGAAATAGAGAAGGCTCACCAACTGCACACTTCACTTCTGTCTGAAAACTCTATGACTTAGCAAGCCTCAGACCTTGAAATATAGGGGGGTCAATACAATTGTACTGGTACGTAGAATAATCCAAAACAAAATATGCATTTATATAAAATATAATTAAGAGCATCTTCATAAACCTCTTGTCATCTTAAAACAGTTAGAAACACATAGGCAAATCTGAAACTTCAAAAACACATTCAGCAATTCATGACCTTACTCTTTATCTTACTTCTGAGTCAGATGGTACACCCTACAATTCTTCTACCCCACGGGATATATGGGATCTGTCCTTGACTCGGCGGCCAAGTCCCAAACCCATATTTTCCACAAGGGTTGGAGTTTCTGCTTATTCTACTATGCCCCAGGGCCGTCGCCAGCGTACAATTTCTCTTTTGGGTATCATAAACCCGTCAACACAAATCACAGTTTTGGAAAATGATTCGTTTGACTTATTCCTTCTTCGGGTAACCATCTAACTCTCTTAAGCCCAGTTTTAGATTCTTTAACCCATATCTTCTTTGAAACATTCTTTCTTTCTTAAAAATCTTCAGGCACGATAAAAATAGGTATCATCATACCCAGACTTGCAAGTCATGTCAAAACATCTCTACTACCCTTATCTTACTTCAAAATATATTTATTGACCACTCAAAATGACTCTATTATCAAACGAAAGTTCACCATTCAAAATATTAGTAATCAATAATTTTTCTCTGAAATGCTTTTATCTACGGTAGTCATCTTTTTCAATCTCTTTTAAACAAATCTAAATAGGAATCATGATAATCATAAAACAAGTAAATCACTTTTCCATTACCTCATGAAAATAATTCAATGTATACATAAAAAGTTCAAACATTTAACAATTTGCGTAACCCAGTCTCAACATCTGAAATCAATACAATTTCATAGTAAAAGGGGGAATTACGTATCCCATGCTCTCATTTAAGTTCACAATCTAAGCATCATCATAGTCATAGGAAAACAATTCAAATTGAGGGTTTCATACCATAATTTTCACAACACTTCATCATGATGTAATAATTTCAACACAGGTCTATCAATGATCTTGAAACAATTTCGTATATTCTTATATATCCTTTAAAACAAATTTTAATATCGAAAGTCAATGACCATGGTGTTTAGGATAGTCCCGTGTACCTTAGATTACTTGGGAGGGAGAGTGGAACCTGAATCTTGTTTACATTCTTGAAATTCTTGACTTCAAAGATGAACTCTTGATCTATGGGGAGGGACTAGGGTTTTCTTTTGGGATACTAAGAGTAGTTTTTGATGATATTTGCCCTAAACACTCTTTAATTTTGTGTTATGTCAGAGTTATGACGGGGGAAAAATACTAAATTGCCCTCCCCAAGGCCAGTTATTTAAAAGAATTCATGAACTGGGCACCGATGCATTACCCGATGCAACGTATCAAGATCGCGTTGGTCCACTATTTCATCGACGCCAGCATCAACACGGTGCGTGGACGCATCGGGCCACTATTTTCAATATCCAAACACATCCCAAACGTTGTCTGAATAATTTAAAACTTTACCGAGACATCCACCTTACTTCCCTGAATATGAATCAACTTAAAAATCCATATCTCAAGGTTGGAAAAATTGATTTAGAGGTCACACAAGTTTAGGAGCTTAAAATATGACTAAGTCCTTTATGACCCTTAGGAAATTTTTAGGTGATTAACCCCTTAAGCATGCTACGACGTGAGGTATTAAATCAAGGGTATCATGGGGTGTTACATTATCCCCCCTTGGGATCATTCATCCCCGAATGATGGCTCGGAACACAAACAAGAATGATTTTAAGCATACTAGGGAAAAAAATAAAGAGAGCAGGTTATAACTCGTACCATTTAGGTCGTCATCAATAGTCTCAAAGAGAGTTGGGTATCTAATCCGTATATCATATTCTGATTCCCAAGTAGCTTCCTCAACTTTTTGATTCCTCCACAGAACCTTAACCAAAGTTATTTCCCTATTCCTTAACTTCTGAACTTGGCGGTCCAACATAGTAATAGGTTCTTCTTCATATGATAAAGAGTCGGTCACTTTGATCTCCTCAACAGGAAATACTAGGGAATGATCTCCAATGCACTTTTCAACATAGACACATGGAATACTGGGTGAATAGAAGTCAGACTTGCAGGCAATTCTAACTTATAAGAAACCCCACCTATCCTTCTCACAATTTGATATGGTCTATAAAGCGAGGACTCAACTTTCTTTTCTTCCCAAATTGCATGACTCCCTTCATAGAGGAGACTTTTAAAATACCAAATCTCTAATCTCAAATTCCTGCTCCCTTCTCCTAACATCGGCGTAGGATTTCTGGCAACTCTGAGTTGTCTTAAGTTGTTCTCTAATAATTTTCACCTTCTCTATTGCCTGATGAACGAGATCAGACCCAAACAACCACATCTCACCCACTTTCTACAACCCAATCAGTGATCTATATCTCCTCCCATAGAGTGCTTCAAAAGAAGCCATCTTAATGCTGGCATGGTAGCTATTATTGTAGGTAAACTCTATCAATGTAAAATGATCTACCCAATTACCTTTGAAGTCAATTACAGAAGCCCTCAATATATCCTCTAGGGTCTGAATGGTACACTCCGCTTGTCCAGCGGTCTGAGGGTGGAATGCAGTACTCAGATTCACTTGACTATTTAAACCCCTCTGAAAAGATTGGCAAAACTACAAAGAGAATTGCGTACCTCAATCGGATATAATGGACACAGTTGCTCCATGTAAAAGAACTATTTCTTTGATATACAGCTTGGCATAATCATCTCCCAAATAGTTAGACCTCACAGGAAGAAAGTGAGCTAACTTGGTTAGCCGAATCACAATTACCCAAATAGAATTATATTTGTTTTGGGACCTCAAAAGTCCTGTGATGAAGTCCATATTAATCATTTCCCATTTTCATATAGGCAAAGCTATCTCTTGGGAAGTACCATCGGGTCTAAAATATTTTACTTTAATGTAACACCACGTGGTATCCTTCATTTAATAACTCAAGTCGTAGCATGCTTAAGGGGTTAATCACCTGAAAATTTCCTAAGGATCAAAAAGGACTTAGTCATATTTTAAGATCCTAAAGTTGTATGACCTCTAAATCGATTTTTCCAACCTTAAGATATGGATTTTTAAGTTGATTCATGTCTGGGGAAGTAAGGGGGATGTCTCGGTAAAGTTTTAGATTTTTCAAACAATGTTTGGGTTGTGTTTGGATGTTGGGAATAGTAGCCCAATGCGAAGTCGACGCACCACATCGATGCTAGCATCTATGAAATAGTGGACCGAACGATCTTGACGCATCGCGTTGGGCACCTCGTCGGCAACCAGTTTACAAATTCTTTTAAATAACTAGCCTTGGGGAGGGAAATTCAATCTTTTTCCCTTGTCATAACTCTGCCATAACATGAAATTAAAGAGTGTTTAGGGAAAATATCCTCAAAAACTACTCTTATTATCCTAAAATAAAACCGTAGTCCCTCCTCCAGAGATCAAGAGTTCATCTTTGAAGTCAAGAATTTCAAGAACGTAAACAAGATTCGGGTTACACTCTCCCTCCCAAGTAATCTAAGGTACACAGGACTATCCAAAACCCCATGGGCATTGACTTTCGGTTTTTAAATTTGTTTTAAAGGATATATATATATGTATATACGAAGTTGTTTCAAGATCATTGATAAACTTGTGTTGAAATTATTACATCACAATGAAGTGTTGTGAAAATTATGGTATGAAGCCCTCAATTTGAAATGTTATCATGTGACTATGATGATGCTAAGATTGTGAATTTAAATGAGTGCATGGGATATGTAATTCCCTCTTGTACTATGAAATTATATCGATTTCACATGTTGAGACTGGGTTACGAACATTGTTAAACGTTTGAGCCTTTTTATGTATCCATTGAATTATTTTCATGAGGTAATGGAAAAGTGATTTACTTGTTTTATGATGATCATGATTCCTATTTAGATTGGTTTAAAAGAGATTGAAAAAGATGACCACCGTACATAAAAGTATTTCAAAGAAAAATTGTTGATTATGAATATTTTGAATGGTGAACTTTCGTTTGATAATGAAATCATTTTGGGTGGTCAATAAATATTTTTTTAAGTAAGATAAGGGTAGTAGAGATGTTTTGACATGACTTGCAAGTCTGGGTATGATATTAGTGCCTAATGGTTTTTAAGTTAGAAAGAATATTTCAAAGAAGATATAGGTTAAAGAATCTAAAACTGGGCTTAAGAGAGTTAGAAGGTTACCCAAAGAAGGCACGAGTCAAATGACTCATTGCCCAAAACTGTGATTTGCCGACACTGGTTTATGATACCCGAAAGGAAAATTGTATGCTGGGGACGGCATTAGGGCATAATACAATAAGCAGAAACTCCAACATTTGTGAAAAACTTGGGTTGAGGTCTTGGCCATCGAGTCAAGGATGGATCCCAAATAGCCCATAGGGTAGCAGAATTATAGGGTCTACCATCTGACTTAAAAGTAAGATAAAGAGTAAGGTCATGAATTGCTAAATGTGTTTCTAAAGTTTCAGATTTTCCCATGTGTTTCTAACTGTTTTAAGATGACAAGAGGTTTAAGAAGATGCTCTCAATTATATTTTCTATAAATGCATATTTTTTATTGGATTTTTCTACGTACAAGTACAATTGTATTGACCCCCTATATTTTAGGGTCTAAGGCTCAGTCTAGAGGTGTTGCTAAGTCGTAGAGTTTTCAGACAGAAGTGAAGTGTGTAGTTGGTGAGCCTTCTTTATTTCAGGAGGCCTATTTCTTTTTAGATACTCATTATTTACTTAGTTTTAGTCCACTAGGGGCCTTGTCCCAATTTTAGTTAGTTTGATAATATTGTATGTAATAGAGATTTTGCAGACAGAAATAGAAGTTGTTTAGATTTTGATAGATCTTCTTTCGTATTGATATACTTAACTCAGAACATGACCATGATTCTATTTTGTTTATGTCACGCATCTTTTCTTTATTGGTATGAATGGTGTTAATGATGTACCAGTTAGAGAGAAGTGTTCGAGCCAATATGATTAGGGATGCTCATCATGGCTAGGGTCCCAACATAGGTCATGACAA
Organism: Capsicum annuum; assembly: GCF_002878395.1. Taxonomy (NCBI): domain Eukaryota; kingdom Viridiplantae; phylum Streptophyta; class Magnoliopsida; order Solanales; family Solanaceae; genus Capsicum; species Capsicum annuum. The sequence goes on along the minus strand of NC_061119.1, from coordinate 192,935,011 downwards.
ATTTGGTATCAAAGCATGATTCATGGTCCTAGGGTGTCTACGAAATTACATCAGGTAGAGTCTTATTTATGGGTGTGTAGCATGCCACGCTTATAAATAAGAGGCTACTAGGCATTTAAGAATGTCTCCTTTCTTTGTGATTTAGTTCTTGCTGTAGAGTCTTAAATGTCCCCTACTCAATGGTCTTTTGTATTTCAGAAAAGCTATCATGACTCCACATTGGTCCAATGATCAAAATGCCCAAACTGAAGATGCCTGTCCTACCCATGGGATTAGGAAACGTAATAGGGCTTATACTCCAAAATTTGTTGCTATTCTGGGAGTCTCTCCTACTTAGACTAGTCTACCTAGGTCTCCCTAATCTGGGACTAATCACACCCAACCTCCCCAGAGAGAGATATCAAATACTGAGTTCAGATAGTCGATACATATGATTGCATAGTTTGTGGCTTCACAAAGTTGACAGTCAGAAGATGTTGGGTCTGCATCTGGTGCATCTGAGACTACACGGGTGAGTTAGTTTATGAGGTTAAACCCGCCTAAGTTTACTGGTACAAAGGGGGAGGAGGGTCCACAAGAGCTTGTAGATGAGATGGAGAAAATTTTTTGAGTGATGCATGTGGATGAAGTGGAAGGGGTAGAACTAGTGTCTTATAAACTTAAGGAGGTAGCAAATCCACGTACAATGAGTGAGAAGATTCAAAAGGTTAAAATGTTGAGCCTTCTATGTGGGGTGAATTTGTGGAAGCTTTCCTGGGCCGATTATTTCCCTAGGAGTTTAGAGAGTCCAAGACTGAAGAGTTCATAAATTTGAAATAAGGGAAAATATGCTTCAAGGAGTACACCCTGAAATTCAATCAACTATCCAATTATGTTCCAGAATTGGTGGGAAATATGAGGGACCATATGTGAAAGTTTGTATCCGGTCTTTCGGATGACTTGGTGTTGGAGTGAAAAAATGTAATTTTGAATAGAGATATGGACTTCTCCAGATTGGCAGTTCACATGCAGCAGGTTAATGAACAGAAAAAAAGGGTTACTGAACTAAGGGAGAAAGATAGACAGGCCAAGAGGGCCAGACCAGTATACCAGAACTATAGTCAGCACCAAGATGGTAATTAGGGTAACAGGTGGCTGAAGAAAAAGTTTTGGAGTCATACCCAGTGCCCCAACGCCCAGACCTCCAGTTGACTGGCGGTCCCAGAATTTTCAGCATAGCCAGGGATCGAGAATGCAAGGTACTTAGTCTCAGGGAAGTGTAGCTCATACTTCTCAGTCATACCCACATTATGAAAGATATGGAAAAGATCATCCAAGGCCATTTCAGTTTGGGAATCTTATTTGTTATTCCTGTAGTCAGCCAGGCCATTTCAAGAGGGATTGTCTCATGGTGAAAGGAAATGTTGGAGGCGCCAGGTCTCAAGCAAACTCCTCCGCACCACCACCATCTCCTAAGGGCGCTGCTTTAGCTACCGAAAGTGGTCTCAACCAATTGTATATCATGTCCAACCCCAAGGATGCAGAGGCTTCCCCAGATATAGTCACGGGTATGTTACAGATATTTTCCCATAATGTGTATGTGTTTTTTAACCCATGGTCTACCTTTTCTTATATGACTCCGTATGTGGAAGTTAGTTTTGGGTTTGAGCCTGAAGTTATTTTGGAACCTTTTTTCGTATCTACTCCTGTTTGTGACTTTGTGGTAGCTAGGAAGGTGTATAAAAATTGTATAGTGACTATTTGTGACCATGACACTGTGGTAGATCTTATAGAGCTTAACATGATTAATTTTGATGCCATCTTGGGAATGGATTGGCTCCACTCATGCTACGCTGTCCTAGACTGTAGAACCCGAAAGGTTACTTTCTCTTTTCTGAATGAACCTATGATAGAATAGGAGGGTTATTCCTTAGCACCAAAAGGGAAATTCATCTCTTATCTTAGAGCCCATAAGCTTATATATAAGGGCTATTTGTATCATTTTATTTGGATTAAAGATTCCAATGCTGAGAGTCCTACTCCCTAGTCTGTTCATATAGTAAATGAATTCTCAGAAGTCTTTCCCGATGATCTCCTAGGAATACCACCCGATAGGGAGATAGATTTTGGCATTGACTTATTTCCAGACATTTTCATTTTATGGGTTGAATTCTAAAAATTCTTTATATACTATGGTTATGATGTAAGGCTACGGGGTTATCTCATTTCTTGGTAGACTTAGGGTGCCTGTCACGGTCAGGCCTCAATTCGGGATGTGATAAATAGGTTTGGTAGGTCATATTATTTTGGGTCAAGGGATTAAGGTTGATCCACAGAAGGTTAAATCAGTAAAGAAATGGTAAAGACCTATAATTTTAACCAACATCTGGAGCTTCCTGGGTCTGGTAGGATATCATAGGAGATTTGTGTAGTGTTTTTCATCTATAGCTGCTCCACTTACCAAATTGACTCAGAAAAAGGTAAGGTTCTTGTGGTCTGACGTGTGTGAAAATAGTTTTGAAAGATTGAAGGACAAGTTGACTATGGTGCCTGTTTTGACCCTTCCCAAAGGAATAGAGAGATTTATGGTATATTGTGATGTGTCTTGAGTCGGACATAGTTATGTACTTATTTAGGACAATAAGGTTGTAGCTCATGCATCCAAACAATTGAAAGTCCATGAGAAGAACTATAATATATGTGATCTAGAATTGGCAGTTGTGGTTTTTGCACTTAAGATTTGCCATCATTACCTTTATGGGGTACATGTTGATATTTTCACTAATCATAAGAACCTGCAGTATGGAATGTTAAGGTGACTGCAATCAGGGAGGCAAATAAGGATCTTGAAGGCATGACCCTGGATGAACTAGTAGGGAACTTAAGGACTTATGAAATCTAAATTGATGGACCAAAGAACAAGAAGCTCCTGAGAAAATCTTAGCATTGAAAGCTTCTGATAGTGATGAGGAATTTGAACTTGACAAGGAGCAAGTTGCCTTCATAACTAAGAATTTCACCAAATTCTTTAAGAAGAAGAAGGAAATAAGTACTAAGAAACGTTCCAATAACAATTCAAATGGGTTCTACAAATATGGCAAAACTGATCATCAGATCAGAGACTGTCCAGTCTGGGAAATAGAATGAAAGAAGGAAATGGTTGAAAAGGAACTGAAGGCAAAAAGGAAGGAAGAACATGCAATGATAGCATCTTGGGGATCTGATTCATATGAAGATGAAGTTGATGATACATTCATGGCTCTTGGACATTCAGACTTAGATGAAGACGATGAGGGTTCTGAAGTAAGTATTCTCGAACTCAAAAAAAAATTGCAATTGTTTTTGAAAACCAAAACTTGTTTCCTTGATGAGTGCATTGATTGATGATTTCCAAGAGTTAATCTCTGATAGGGATGAATTGTTCAATAGTCTTGCAAGCCTCAAATTTGTTCTCATTGATCTAAAGTCTTGCTCAGGTACAGTTGACAAGGAAAATTGCACTCTAAAGAAACATGTTGCAGAACTTAAAATCTTAAGTCTGAAGTTCTAAAATTAACTCTCACTGAAAATGGAAAAAAGACCATGAGTAAAGAACAAGAAAATGCAGAACTTGAGCTAGTTAAATACAAACAAGAATACCATGATTTAACTGAAAAAGTAAATAAGTTTAGTCAAGAAGTTTCTAAACTAAAACTAGAACTTGAAAGGGAAAATAGGTGGACAAACTCCTCAAGAATTGTTCACAAATTAAGTGAAAGAAATTACAATGAAAAGGCTGGTTGGGGATTCCAAAAAAGTTTTGATGATCCTAAAGATTTATGTTATATTTGTGGAAACCTTGGACATCCCACCGAATGTCCAGTGGTTGGAAAAAGCAGGACAAACAGTCAAAACCTGGCTAATAGAATTTCTCAGATCAAAAGGAACAAAACTTGTTCTGGTCAGAGAAACAGGTTGCACTTTATGTTGCCTGTATGGACTAGAAGAAAGCTAATTCATCCTTTTACTTATAAAATAGGACCCAAGCTTGTCTGGGTTCCTAAGTCTAACCATTGATTTCTTTTTTAGGAGAAGGTGAAAGGAAACAAGAGGCACTGGTACTTAGATAGTGCTTGCTCAAGACACATGACTGATGATAAGAAAAAGTTTCTTTCACTCTCCAAAATAGATGAAGGAGGAGTTTCTTTTGGTGATGGAAAAAAGAAAATCATTACTGGAGTTGGAAGAATTGGCTCATCTGAGTCAAAAGCATTGGAGGATGTCTATCTTGTGGAAGGATTGAAGCATAATCTGCTGAGCATCTCATAATTATGTGACAAAGGAAATAAAGTGATTTTTACTACTACAGGGGTTAAAGTCAAAAGGATGGACACTAGAGAAATTGTGCTCACTGCAAGGAGATACAAATATATATATAAAACAGACATAATGGCAATACCAGGACCTGAGCTAACTTGTCTAAGTGCAATAAAAATTGATCCCCTCCTTTGGCACAAAAGACTTGGACATGCAAGTTTGAAACAACTAAACATACTTTCCTCTAATGAAATGGTATTGGGATTACCCAAGACCAAGTTTAAGGAAGAAAAGTTATGTAGTGCTTGTGTAAGGGGGAATTAGGTAAGGTGTTCTTTTAAGTCAAAGAACCATGTTAGCACATCCAAGTGCCTTGGCCTGGTTCATGTGGACTTGTGTGGACCCATGAGACTTCAGATCAGAGGTGGAAAGATGTATATTTTTGTAATTGTTGATGATTATTACAGGTTCACCAAAATGTCATTCTCTTTATCTTCTTCATCCTCTTCCTCCACTGATTCTGTCACCAATCCCTTCACTGCTCTTACCCTTCATCCAAACATCACCTTACCTCCCTTAATCCCTCCTCAAATTTCTCAGAAATTAACAGACTTAGCAGTCTTCAGAAACTTTCCAAACCCTTTTGCCAAAATTCCTTCACCCTCTTCATCCTTTTTACAACCTCTTCTTTCTCCTCCTATCTCGCTCCAAATATTGATGATGATCTTAAAATTATTAATGATAGAGATGAACTCTCTAGTGTAGACTTGATCCCAAGAAGGTCGATATCTCAGTTAACGATAAAACCCTCTTTTATCTCTGTCAATGTCGAAGACACTGTTCCTACGAAACCCCCTCCAGTTGTCTCTACTCCTAGAACCCCTCATACTCGAGGAAAGAAGTAATGCGAAGATGCTTTATTGGTTGAAGCACTTCAAGCCATCAAAAGAAAATGTTGTGGGTATATATGATCCCGCTTCTCCTCCTTACCCTCTCCTGCTTCCTCTTCTGATCTTCTTCCTCGATCAGTTTGGAAGAAGAAAACTATCATGGTAAAAGCCCCCCAAACTTTTGTGTCTCAAAGTTCTTCTTCAAAGCCTAAACCAAAGGGCTCCTCCTCTTCAAAATCTTCTCCCACAGTCAAAGCTTTCACATCCTCCAAAGTTTCTCCTCCACAGTCTTCTACTAACTCAAGAAAATAGGTTAGTAAACCTGTTCCTTCTGACTCATCTAACTTTGACTTCCATGTGGACACTACTACTAAGGTTGATCCTAATTTTGAGGTCCCTGCACCATCGTCTCATCGAGATACTCCTGAGGCTCATCATCTCTACTTTTAAATTTAAAAATTAGCTAGAGGGAGATTTGTTAGTAGTTTTGGGTGTATTTCTATGCAAACTCTACTGGAAAAATTGGAGTTTCAGGGATGGTCTCATATTTTTCTATAGGGAGAGATTCAGAGAATATTTGCTAAACCTAAAGTTTATGAGTTCTATATGAATGGGGTGGGCATTGGTAAGTTGTTCTCTACTACTATTCAAAAGGTTACTCTAAACCTTTATGTTGCTGATATTGCTAGGATTTTACATATTTCTTCTAGGGGGTGGGGTCACTATGTCAAGGGAAGTTGCCCATATCTTGATAATCTTGCCTCAGCTCTTGACATATGTAGAAATTTCTCTGGTAATCTTCAACTGGTCAATCATAAAAAAGTACTTAAAAGGGAGATGTCTCCATTTTACCAATTATACTTTGATATAGTGCATAAGATGATTCTCCCTAGGAAGGAAAGGAGGACCGTAGCTAGTTTTTTCTATCTTACTCTCATGGAACTACTAGAAACTGAGGTGAGAATTGATTTACCTAGACTCATACTGAAGCATATGCAAAGGGTTCTCCTCAAGGAAACAAATGGACATGCCCTTCCTCATCAGTTTTGGCTCACCCCTATATTTGAGGATTTTGGTATTTTTGTCCAAGTGTGATATTCATAGACTACCAAGGATATCATAGAGCCTGTGAACCACATGATGTTACCTGTTTTCATGAGGAATGCTGATAATCTAATGCAAAGGTTGAGAAATGCACTGGTTGAAAAACAAACTGAGATGGAAGTTGCTCAGGCAGCTTTGGAGGCTGCACAGGCTGCTCATGGAGAATAAAGAGGGATCCTTCAAGCTCATATTTCTTACCTTAATTCCTTGTTTGAAAAAGAGAGAGCTGAAAATGCAGATGTTATTAGGAAACTCACCTCCCTTATCCCCTATTCTTCTTTTTCTTCTTCTTCTTCTTCTTCTTCTTCTTCTACTTAGCTTCTTTACTGATATCTTAGGCCTATCTCCTTTTTTATCCTTCCCTTGATGGCTTGATTCACTCTTAGGTTGCTTATGGTAAATATAGTCGTATCTTCTACTGAATGAAATGGACCTATTTGTTTTAATTATTTTCTACTCCTATTTTCTCATACTACATTCATTTTCTCTTATTCTAAATTTTGATTGTCTTAGTGATAGCCTCAATGTCCCTGAATTATTAAACATTTTCACTTATTGAGCCAACTTTTCGATGATTTCAAAAGGGGGAAGAATAAGGCTATGAAATACTTATAACTCAAATTGGACTAACCTGTTTCATTCTGGTTCTTTCACTTAAATTTCTTATTGAGTATGTCAGGTTTTTGTGCTTCTAAGTTTGTCATTATCAAAAAGGGGGAATTTGTTAAGAAATAAAGAGTTCTGATGATAGACATATGAATAAAAATTGTTATGAAAGCTGGTCTATCCAAGTGAACAAAGCTCAGCTATAGACAAGTTATTGATAAGATGGCTATACGTACAAACAGAAGTGGATAACATTTATCACATCAGAAGTTGAGTTGAACAAGAAGTCTTACAGGAGTTGAGTTGAACGAGAAGTCTTACAGACTTTGAATTGAATAAGAGGTCTTACGGAGATAAAAGAAGAATCTTATTGAAAGAAGAATCCTATTCAAAGAAGAAGTGAGAGAGGCAGCAGCAACAAAAAGAGTGAAACTATCTAGAGTCCTATTGAACATAGAATATTAGATCAATTGAAGGACTCTATGAGGTGTGTGCTTAAATACAAGAAACGAATTCAAAAGTACTTACTCAATGCACTGAAAAGATAATCAACAATCAAAGAAATAGTTCACATACTTGAAGAAGAACCTGGTCCTTTACTTAGCAAGTCAGAGACTGTTTGTAGTAGGTAGGTTCTTTGAGTTATAATGATTCACTGTTCCAGTCTCAGTGTTCTATAAACTGAGTTAGGAGTTGCATCTTCAAGTTAGGGAATTTGAAGACTTAGGAACACTTATCTTGGGAGTTTTGTGTTTTTGTAATGGTAGAAGTTAAAAGTTTTAATTCCTAGTTTACAAGAAGTATTGTAATTTTGTTGATTGTTGAGGCTCAAGTGTTATAGTGAAGTTTGGGTTAAATCCTGTAGAGGTACAGGTCATGATTTTTTACACCTTTTTAGAGCTAGGTGTTTTCTATATAAAAAACACTATGTTCAGCTTTTACTTCTGTGAACCACGTTTACTTGCTTGTTCCACAGATAGGCAACTAGTAGGGCTCGTACTTTAAAAACAGTTGTGGTTTTTGAACTTAAGATTTGGCATCATTACCTTTATGGGGTACATATTGATATTTTCGCTAATCATAAAAGCCTGCAGTATGTGTTCACTCAAAAAGAGCTAAATCTAAGACAGTGGCGGTGAGATGAGTTGTTAAAAGATTATGACATGAGCTTACACTATCATCCAGGTAAAACTAATATGGTTGTTGATCAGGTTGTCCAAGGGCAGTCTTTCTCATATGGAGGAGGGAAATAGGAATTTGGTTATGGATATACATTGAGTTAATAATTTTGGAGTCCTACTTTTAGACTCAGAGGAAGAAGGATTGTTCATTCAAGAGGTGGCTAAATCATTTTTATATGATGAAGTTAAAGAAAAGCAAGCTAATGGCCCCATATTGATGCAGATTCAAAAACATGTTCACCAGCAAAAGGTTATGGCATATGAAATTAGAGGAGATAGTGTTTTGATATACCAAAGGTAAATTTTGTCTTTCGAATGTTAATGGGTTGCGTGAAAGGATTTGTACTGAATCTCATATTTTCAGGTATGTTATCCACTCCGGTTGAGCAAAAACATATTAAAACATAAAGGAGATTTATTGGTGGAATAACATAAAAAGAGATGTCGCTTACTTCGTAGCTAAGTGTAAATTGCCAACTAGTTAAGGTTGAGCACTTGAGGTTGGGTGGTACCTCTCAAGATATAGCTTTGTCTATATAGAAATAGTAGATGATCAACATGGTCTTTGTTATCTGTCTTCCACGGTCCTGAAATCAGTATGATTTAATTTGGGTAATTGTTGATAAAATAACCAAGTTCGCTCACGTTCTACCCATGAGAACTAATTATTAATGAGAGGATTATGTGAAATTATTCATTTAAGAGATAGTTCGATTGCATGGAGATCCAGTGTCCATTATATCCAATTCAGGTATGTATTTCTCTTCTAAGTTTTGGTGATCTTTTGAAAAATGTTTGGATACCCAGGTAAACCTTAGCACTACTTTTCACCTTCAAATGGATGGGAAAGTAGAAAGTACCATTCAGACTTTAGAAGGAACGCTAAGGGTGTGTGTGATCAACTTTAAATATAGGGTAGATCATTTGTTACTTAATGAGTACGCCTATAATAACAACTATCACTCTAGCAACCAAATGGCTTCTTTTGAGGCTCTCTATGGTAGGAGATGTAAATCACCAATTGGCTAGTATGAGGTGGGTGAAACCTATTTATTTGGATCAGATCTTGTACACCAAGCGATGAAAAAAATAAAAGTAATTAGAGAGGCACTTAAGATCGCTCGGAGTTGCCAAAATTCCGACACCGATGTGAGAAGAAGGGAGCTAGAATTTGAGGTGGAGGATTGGGTAGTTCTGAAAGTCTCGCCTATGAAATGAGTTATGAGGTTCAAGAAAGAAATGAAAGATAATTACTCATTATATATATCTTTAATTGATTATAAGAAGGATTGATTGTGTTGCTTATGATCTATATTTGCCCGCGAACTTGGCTTTGGTCCATGCCGTCTTTCATGTGACTATGCTTCAAAAATGTGTTTGGTATTATTTCCATGTTTTGCCTGCTGGGGAGATTGGTGTGAAGGATTTTTTGTCATACGAAGATGTGTCCATAGAGATATTGGACCTGCAGGTTTGAAAATTGAGGAGCAAAAAGATAACTTCGATCAAGGTGTTGTGGAGGAATTAAAAAATTGAGGAAGATACTTGAGAATCAGAGGAAGATATACGTCCGAAGTATCCATCGCTATTCGAAGTATCGTATGATATCATTGAAGGTATTGCTATTGTCTTATCTATTTTATCCCATGTAACTCTTCAAATCGTGCATAGTGTGTCTCGAGCCATCATTCAATGATAAATGATCCCAAGGGGGATAATAAAACACCCCCAGACTTCCTGACATATAAATAGAGCTTAAAATGAGCCTATGAGATACCTAGATTAAAGATAAACCCCTTTAAGATGAGTTTTGGTATCTTGGGGGCATTTTTAAATGGAATTGAAGGCATATAATGCAAAGAGGGACCCCACACAATGGCCCCGCACCGCGAGAACCGCCATGAGAGGCTACTTCCTTATCCTCATAAAAGACTCGTGATGCGAAGGGCACATTACGTGATAAGGGTCGTTCCATGAGGAACCCCTTCATGTTTGGGGTCACGCTGTATGGCTTCTCCTGTGCGTTGGAGTCTAGTTTGCACCCCACCCTCATTACTAAATGGTTTTTGCAAATTTTTGAACATCCAGGAGGGGTATTTCGGCTCTTATACACCTAAAAATGTCCCCTTATATTATATTACATTCTCTCTAATTGAGAATAACCCTAAATCAATATCAAAATTTCCTCAAGTCCTATCTAAGTCAAGAATTGAGAAGAAAATGAGTAGGAGAGCCCAAAGGTAACTTTTGGATCAATTTCTCTCTATTAGAGGTGTACAGAATGACCTAAAGCTTATGGAGTTTTTATTTATCAACTTTAACCTTTTTTTAAGTGTTGAAATTATGAATTTCATTTAACTACAAGAGCATGAATTTCATGATTTTTACTTCAACCTCAATTATGCACCCTCATGAGTGTGTTTATATATATATGTATGTATATATATATGTTTTCCTTACCCAATTATGCATTTGGGTGATTTTCAATAATTCTCATTTATGAAGATGTTGCTCTTATTTCTCTATGGTTGTTATTTGAAGATGATTGAAAAGGTGTAAGTCTTCTTCTAAAGCTTTTACAGAATTCATGGATGAGAAATACTTACTTAAACCACCCTTTTTTTTTTTTTTACTAAAAGAGTCTTTTTATGTGATCTTTGGAAGCATCTTATGATGCTAAATGATTCATGACATATAAGTGGTAAAACAGAACATGCAATATGGATTATGGGACTTGCAAGTCTTGGTATGACAATACAAAATCAGACAAATGCCATGTCAGACTACAGTCTATTTCAGACTACAAACCCTTTTTTCGACTTTGAGCCACGTTGTATGAATGATGTATGTTTTAAAAGGTTAAAATATAAGCTTAAATAGAGTTAGGTGGCTAACCGAGAAGGCACGAGTTCAGATAACTCATAGCCCAAAATCATATTTTGCCGATGCGGGATTGATCCTGTCCTAAGATAAGGATGATCATTATATACTTTTTTGTACCACATAAGACACTCCAATCCTTGTGGTAAACTCAGATTAGGGGCTTGAACGATGAGTAAATATCTGGCCCTGCATCGCTCATGAGGTTTTTCAGACCATGTCGAGTATGCGGCCTAGCATAGAACTAAAGAATGTTATGATGTGGTTTCAGAAAGACACTTTTGGAATTGAAATCCATGTTTCTTAGACTGATTTGGTATTATGTGACCTCATATTATGTTTCTTACTATTATGTTATTTTTAAGAGTTATTTCATTTGGTCGTTCTATATACCAATACATTCCAAGTATTGACCATCCTCGAGCGGCTACATTATCTCATAATATAGGTTTAGAGGCATAGTTCTTCTATTGTATTGTCCTCTTATGTAACAAACTACGCAATTGTTGCTTGCACTATTAAGGACACCTGGTCCAATTGCATTTCAACCCTAATCATTACTCATCTATAAAAGGCAAAAGTTTGCTGATCTATCAAGTAGTTTTTTCAAAAACAAAAAGCTAAAGAGTGAAAGAAAGTCAAAAACTCAATTTCAACATTGCTCAAGTTATTATTTCTTGTGTGCTAAAATAGAAAAAGCTTTAAGTCTAGTTTGAGTCTTGAAATGAATTAATCATTCTATAAGAGTAGAGATTTTTTTTCTTTTTTTGAGAGTGCTTTAGATAGAGTTTCCTAATCTTGAAAATGGTTAGAGTTAATCGTTGTTGGGGATTCTTACTAGAGTTGTCAAGATAGGCTTGTAGTAGAGTTATAAGCAGGAGGAACCTTGAGTCAGGTTCAGTGGAGTCTATAATCAAGAGTCTGATTATAGTGGAGTTGTTGGTGCTTATGAGGGAAAGTTGTGGTTTTTCCTCCCTTGATCAAGGGGGTTTCCACATTAAATCTTGTGTTATTTAGGTTTCCTGCACAGTGTTGAGTTCCTGGTTCATTTACTGTGATTTTTCTTGTGACTGATTTTGAAGGACCTGGTCCCTCATTGAGTGGTATTGGACCTGATGAATATAATAGGATCTCAACCTATGAAAATTCCAAGGAGATCTGGGATTGCTTGAGGACTAATCATAAAGGTACTACTGATGTGAAGGATTCAAAAGTAGACATGTTGACTACTCAGTATGAAACCTTAACTATGAAAGAAGGAGAAACCATCCAAGAAAAGCATTGAAGATTCACTTCTATTAAAAATGAGCTTCACTTCCCGGGAGAAATGATTCCATTATCCAAGAAATGATAAAGATTCTTGGTGTTCTTTCTAAATCCCGGGATGTCACCACCTGAGCCAGGCCCTAGCCGTAACGAGCATCCCAAACCGTAGAGGCCTGGGCGCCCTTCTACATCTGGTAACCATGCATAATACTCATACAATTAAGAAAGGATGCGGAATGAAATTCATTACGGAATCATGGCCTTATTCTAAGTAAAAAATATCAATGCAAAACAAAATCCATCAACATCTAGACAACATCTGTTTCTGCCTGCGAAATCTCTATTACAAATTAAATTATCAAACTGTCTGAAATTGGGACAAGGCCCCTAGTGGACCTAAACCAAATTAAATAACAAGTATCTAAAAAGAAATAGGCCTTCCAGAATAGAGAAGGCTCACCAACTACACTTTATTTCTTCCTGAAAAACTCTGCGGCATAGTAGGACCTCTAGACTGAGCCTCAGACCCTAAAATATAAGGGGTCAATACAATTGTACTGGTATTCAGAGCAATCCAAAATAATAAATTTGTACATATATAACATAGGTGAGAGCAAGTCATAAATCATTATACATGGGATAGTGCAAAATACATGGGCCATCTTGAATGCACTGAAAATAATCTTGTAAATGCAACTCTATGCTTTGTATTACTTATGAGCTAGGTAGTACACCCTACATATCTGAAAGTTTCCCTCATGTAATATAGGATCCGCCATTAACTCGGCGGCCAAGCTCCCAACCCAAATTTGCCGCAAGGGTTGAAGTATCTGAATCTGGTACGCCTATAGCACTAGGCTAGGGTGCGCACCCACCTCAGTACTACTCTGACCCGTAGACTGTGCACCACCAACCAACCCTAAGATTTAAACCATAGCATCCCTAAGAACTAAAGAAGAAATAAATCCCGGTAAAGCCTGGGTTGGTCCCTGGCCTACCGCTGGCTGGGCAGAAGAATATCTAGCTCAAGAGCGGGGATAGGGTCTGGTGAAGGCCCCTATCCTAGAACCTAACTCGGGATACATCTCGAGGATATCCACAATCTCTGGGTAATCCAATAATAGTGACAGGATCCCTAGGCTCGATCTTGGGAACCTCATCTCGTGTAGTGGTAGCACGCGTCCTAACCATCTACGAAATAGTGAAACCAAAGAAATGCCTTAGAAACCAACTCAAAATGTCCTATAGTGAAAGAAGTGAAGAACTACTAAGAATGTCCTATAGCCTCCCGAAGATAAGAAATAGGTGTCACATTCTGATTTGTAGGACTCCACTAGATACTTGCTTCTGTACCAATAATACCAGTATCTCTAATACAAATTTGTCATGACTCAATTTGTAAGTCATGATGGTTCCTACTCTATTTTGCCAGTAGGTAAGCCAAATCGTAGCATGGAGCTAATTGCAATAGGCTAACTTGGTGTGAACTACCCCAAAAGGGAAAAATAGATAATACAACTTATAAATAATCAAGGCAAAAGGAATAGTTTGAAAGGTAGCCATAACATAGAAAATCATACCATGACCTGGTAAAGTCAGTACAAGAGCTACTAGAAATACTTCACAAAGTTCTAGAATAGTCAATAAAATCTATCTCAAAATAAAACATTAAACATAGACAAATATAAGGAAACATGAGCAACTCTAGCTCTAAGAGCTCACCTTATCTGTGAAGTCCAATATAATATGACCGTCAAATCAGCGGTGGAAACTAGTATTTGGATCTATACTAAAAAGGTACAAAAGTATCATATGAGTACCAAAACCATGGTACTCAGTAGGCATCATTGGCTGGAAGAGCTAAATCGAGATATAAATATGATAACATGCAAGAGAACATAACTAAGTCAAAATAAAGGGACAAATCTGGAAGTAACTCTAGCCTTGTTGTACACAATTAAATATATAAATTGGAATAAAACATAAAGATGAAGCAATTACACTACAAAATTGTCCCTTATAAGCCAATAAATACTGAAAACTAAATAACCCAATGTAGGCCCTCATAAGCCAGAGGGTACAATTAATGGAAAATATAACACATATACCTAAGAAACCACAATTTGCCAACCTTCATACTATCATTAGTAACCCCTTCATATTGTGTCACACCAAGAACAACTCCTCTTATCGAACTCAAAATGGTGTTTATATCCTCAATATCATAACCAATAGACGGACTTAAACCAATATATATCATCAATATCAAAATTATAGTCAGAATTAAACCGATATATATGTCATAATATCAAAATCAATTATTGGACTCAAACTGATACATTTATCATCATATCAAAATCAATAGCCAGAATCAAATCGGTATTCACATCATCAATGTCATAACTAATGAGTTTTACCATAATTAGAATCAACTTATAATATCAGACCATTATGAAATTAAGTATGTAGTCTCATCACGCGTCACAACAAGCATTTCAAAGTGTATAGCAAGCGTATAAAGGTCTACAAAAATTAGTTCAAGTCTTGGCCTAAGGTAGGCCAAAGGGCCCCACTTCTAATCCCTGAAATCCATTATAAGGCAACTCTACACCGGACTAAACTAAGGTATCTAAGTCCAAATTTAGATGTTACACAAGTCTTAATTAGCCCTTAGATAGAAATTCTACTAAGTAACTAAGAAACTAAACCAACTATGCCCAAATTACGATTTTTGAATTGCCTAAATGGTCCAACTATTCCAAATAATGTAATTTATATTACCAATACCTAAAACCCATCCTAAATGTAACATAAGATCATAAGCATACTAAAAAATATCTCAATCTATAAAGAAGGAAACCTAGCCTATCTGAACATCGATAAAAGTTTAAAGAATCCGATAAATCACCGATTTCCCCTTTCGAGAAGTATCCATAAGGTACCATTCTATCAAAATCACAATTCATTTATCAAAATAAGAACAATGACACCCATATTTTACTATTTTATTTTCGGTCCAAAATCATGCAAAAATCCCCTGTGGGGTTCATTTATAAAAATTACATTTTTGAAAACAACTCAACATCCCTCTATGCTCATGGAATATTTACCCAAAAAAATGGATAAATTTTGAGCTATATTGGTGATAAAATCAATTGACCAAGCTTTTTGGAATTTTTAGTTGAGAATAGAAAAATCAACCATGAAAATAAAGGAATCCAACCTCAAATTTGAAGGAGAATTATGTAATTAACCTTTATCCAAGCTCCCCAAAGCACCCACAATGCTATTCCAAAGCTTTCCTAATTTTTAAGGCTTAAATATTTTAGATATGAATAAGAAATCATGAAAAATGGTCTTAAGGGGGTATTTATACCCTTCCCAAGTACATGAGTATTGCATACGTGAACTGCCAGTTGCATATGTGATACTTGGCCATAATGGCAGAAGTCACGTTGTCGGGAAAGAAAATTGCATATGCGATACCTGTCCACAGCCAAAGAATTCACTTACATGACATAAGTGTCATGTTCGCTATACCTGTAGTTGGTGGATAGATCACTTAAGTGATAGGAGACTCATGGACGCAAGTGCACCAACATAAGCTGAGACTTTGAAATTTTGAAGTCTCTTCTCACCTTTAAGGATTCATCTAGAATTGGGTATATTTAAACCGACAATGATAACCTAATATATTTAACATTGCAGACTCAATGGCGCATTTAAAATTTCGATTTGAGGTTATTTTATTAAAAAGTGGGTCTTACACCTAACTTACCATTTTCTTACCTTTCGGCTTGAAACACCTTAGTTTTTAGACCTTAGAAAATATTTTGGAATTTTGGTCTCTGGATCCAATACGACTCATGGGTATGAGCTATATGTTGGGGTATGAATTGTAAGGTCTAGTCATATGCTGACTAGTATTGGATGGTGGGATTGATTTTGGTCACTTGAATAGGAATGACTTGAATCGTACGTGTTGTATGGTTGGATATGGATCATTTGGTTTGGTTTTTACTTAGCTTAATCTTAGACTTGGTAACTTAAGTTGAATTTGAGTACGAGTGGCTCACCATGAGATGTAATCCAAGGTATGAGTTGTACCTAGGGCTTGTATAGCGGTCAGTGTTTAAACCTCTTAAATTCTATTATGCCAGGGGTACAGTTTATGGGTACCAGTCTTATAATTTAATATGACTTAAGTTGGATAAGTCGTACCTTAGAGAGTGTTGGGTACTACTCATAAAGAGAGGGTAGAACTCATAAAGGTCAGTCGTATCCCTATGATATGAATTTAATGCTGTTTAAGTGACGGCAATCAGATATTTCCCCATTTATCCTAATAAGGTCCCACAACTTATATTGGACTTGAAAGGTTTTTAAGAACTTGGAAAACACTCTTAAATCCTCTCTAGAGTTCTTGGGCAAAGGAAGCTAGGGTTTCATCTTAAGGAATAAATTAGGGATTGTCTTGGTGATTTCTCTCCGTAATCATCTTAGTTTAAGGCAAGTTATCTTCCCTCATTGTTAGTTCCAACTAAAGGCATGGTTTTATACAATATTTTCATGATTTGGATGTTGTATGATGTTAGGTTTTTCAAATATGATTTAGGAGTTTTAGTTATAAATACTTGGTTATGATTTTTCCATGTTTTAATCATGCTTTTGTATGCATTAATGGTAGTTTTGGACAATTGGTTGCATGGTAATAGTTCTTTGGTAATGGACTTTGTGTTTGGAAATACTATGCCCCCAATGTGTTTAATAAAATTCCTTTAACAATATTTTCACTATAATATTATCTTTTCAATGAAACTTATGCATGGTTTAAACTTGGTAATGGAAACCTAAATGTTGTGAATTATTTAAATGGTTGTGAATGGATTGAAAAGGCCTTGGTGGCCATGGTTTTGATTAATTGGAAATCAGATGGGTACATGGGAATACCCTAAGGATTGGGTAAGGACAATGCTTACAAGTTATAGATGGTATGACGATAGCACTATCTAATATACTTAGTTATTAAATGGTTAATGGTTTGTTTTGTTACTTGATAATGGTCTTAATTGGGCTTAAAGGAGAGATTGTAGAAAATCCATGGAAGGTGGAGGTCCCAGCGGGATCTAAACTAGAAACTCATATTTTTTGATGTAAGGTTTGGTACTAGTGACCGTGTGCCTGATGTCACACTATATATTTTGGGAGATGTACTAGTCATCCCAGGTTTTCTTCCCTGGTCTTGTGGCTTCACTCACTGGGTCCTTTTAGCAGGAAAGCTGAACCAATATAGCTTATGGGTAGTTTATCATGGCAAAGCTACAAATCCCAGGTAAAGGTTTTAATGGCATGCTAAACCCATTCCCTTTTCCTGGTTTGGTTATATATATGTATGGATCATTGTGTGGATATGGATACTTTTTACTTAGTTTTATAAATGGCATTATTTTATTCTTATCTCGAGTTTATACTAGTGTTCATCTGCTAATATGTCTTTGGGTGCTTTATCCCCATGTGATGCAGGAACCAGTCGTTCCACTCCTTCTGCTTAGCTATTCAGACTTCAGGGTCAGCATTTGGATTGAAGTGGTGATCTTCCATCTATTCTAAAGGCTCCATTTCATAGATGTTATTTCATACTTTAACTTATTTATGAATATTGGTTTTGGCTATGGTCGGAGGCATGTCCAACCCAAATTTTGGTTTTCTTTTGGTTAGAGGCTCTATTTCATGGATGTTATCTCATACTTTAACTTATTTATGAATATTGGTTTTGGCTATGGTCGGGGCCATGTCCAACCCAAATTTTGGTATTCTTTTGGTTAAAGGTTTTGTTGGTACTGCTATGGGTTAAAATGAGAGGGATTAATATTGGTGTTGGCCTTAATATTGGAATTGGTATTAGGGATGACATCATTGGAAATGATTTCTCAATGTTCTATTGTATTTTATTTTAGGATTACTCATATTATGTTTTAGATCTCATTTGGTTATGGCCAAGTTTATTGACCTTGGTTCAATATTGGTTTGGCTTGGTAGTTTGGTTGGTATCGTTTGGTGGTCGGGATAACTTCGTAGGGTTGGTCTAGGAATAAACCTGTCCTAAAGTTAGTCATTGTCCAGTTATGCTATCTTGTTATATGTTTAAAATTTAGCCAACTCAATGTAAATGACTGGAGGTTGGGTGTGTAACAGGGGTGGTCTCTAATCTTGGTTGGACTTGGGATGCCCATTACGATAAGGCCCCAGGTAGGGTCATGTAAAGTTGGTATCAGAGCTTTAGGTTTATGGTCGATTGGTATTGCACAAATTCGTGTCTGGTAGAGTCTCTTTTAAGGGTGTATACTGCGACAAACTCATAAAAGAGAGGCCACAAGGCATTTAGGAATATTTCACTTTCTTGGTAATCTATTTTCAAGCTTGGAGTCTAAGTCCTGGAATTCTTCTCTAATCTTTAGTTGTTCACTATTAAAATCATGCCTCGATAATATAAAACACAAGAAAACTCTTCAGTCCTATCTGGGGACAATGTTGACGGGGTATATCCTACGTCTAGAGTTCATCCTCAATCTCAGGGTCCTATCCCTGATAGTTCCGGAGTTCCTCCGATTGCTACTAGTCCTCCACAGGGTGAGGTAACTAATGCAGAATTTTACCAGTCTATTCATACTATTGCTCAATTGGTTGCTGCTCCGGTTAAGCGGGATACATTTGGTGGGTTGTCTATGGAGGCCACAATGGTTAGTCAGTTTATGAAACTGAATCCTCCTACTTTTACTAGTGTGAAGGTGGAGGAGGATCATTAGGGTTTCTTGGATGACATGGAGAAGATATTCAGAGTGATGCAGGCAACCACTATGTAGGGTGTAAACTTCTCAGCTTATTAGCTCAAAGATGTTGCATACTAGTAGTATGAAGAGTAAGATAGGGATGGAGGTGATACGGAGGAGTCATCCTTATGGGATGTATTTTTTGGTCCTTTTTTGGATCATTTCTTTCCTCAAGAGCTGAGGGAAGCAAAGATGGAGGAGTTTGTCAATCTTAAGCAAGGGAGAATGTCTGTCAAGAAATATTCCTTGAAATTTCACTAGCTTTCAAGGTATGCTCTTGATTTGGTAGCCGACATAAGAGCGAGGATGAGAAAGTTTGCTTCTGGGAAATCTCAAGATTTGATCTTAGAAAGCAAGACTGTCTTATTGATCAAGGATATAAACATTTTGAGGTTAGTTTTCTACATACAGCAAGTGGAGAATGAGAAGAGAAAACAGGCAGAGTTTGGTGATAAGCTGGGTAAGGGGAGCGGGTTTTACAATTAGAGAGGTTCTCAGTCACATGGTGGTTGAGATGGAGGTAAATACCCTAAAAAAGTGGGGGAATCTGGTTCCTTCTCTTACGCTAGCTCTCCTTACCTGAGGTAGTCAGGTGATAGGCGTCAATATATGCTGATAATTTTTGGGCACAGTGTGTCCAATCTCAAGTGAGTGAGGGTCAATTGAATTTTTCATTCCTTCCTTGTCGGTTTTGTGGTCGTCTTTATCTGGGTTACTATGATGAAGGAAGGGACAAATGTTTTAAATATGGCCAGCCATGCCATATGCTCAATAATTATCCAGTTGGTCAGGGAGCTTCAGAAGTGGTCAAAGCTCAGATTGCTTTATCTTCTGCTCCTGCGCTTAGTGGAGCAGCTTTGGTGTCTACTCCTATTTATGGAACCGACACTGGTTGGAATAGGTTGTATGCTCTTGCATCTTGATAGGAATATGAGGCACCACCTGACGTCATTATTGATATGTTATAGTTCTTTTCTCATGACGTGTATTGTCTGGTTGATACAGGGTCCACTCTTTCTTATGTGACCTCATTTATAGCTGTATGTATTGGTTTTGATCCTAAGATTGTTTTGGATCCTTTTTCTATTTCTACCCCGATAGGTGACTCGGTTATTGCTAAGAGAGTCTATAGGGGGTGTTATCTATTGGTGGTAAGCAGACCTTTGTGGATTTGTTTGAACTTGATATGGTTGATTTTGATGTTACTCTGGGATGGATTGGTTACACTTTTGTTATGCATCCTTGGATTGTCAGACCCGTAAAGTTGTCTTTAGGTTCCTCGGTGAACCAATTATAGAGTGGGAGGGTGGTTCCCTAGATCCTACGGGGTGGTTTATTTGTTATCTTAGAGCTCGAAGGTTAATTTCTAAAGGTTGTCTTTATCACTTGGTTCGAGTTAAAGATTCAAACTCTGAAGCCCTTCTTTACAGTCAGTCTCAGTGGTAAATGAGTTTCCTGAGGTCTTTCTAGACGATCATCCTAGTGTTTCTCTGGATAGGGTAATAGAGTTTGGTATTGATTTAGTTCCGGATACTCATACAATATCTATTCCTCCTTATAAAATTGCTCCGGCTGAGTTGAGGGAGCTCAAGAAGCAACTTAAGGATCTTCTGGATAAGGGGTTTATTCATCCTAGTGTATCTCTATGGGGTACACCAGTGTTGTTCGTGCGTAAGAAGGATGGTTCCCTTCAGATGTACATTAACTATCGATAGTTGAATAAGGTAATGGTCAAGAACAAGTTTCCTCTTCCAAGTATAGATGACCTGTTTGATCAGTTGCAAGGTGCCAAGTTCTTTTCTAAGACATATCTTCGATCTGGGTATCATCAACTTAAGATTAGGGAGGAGGATATACTTAAGACTACCTTTCATACTTGGTATGGGCACTTTGAATTCTTGGTGATGTCATTTGGTTTGAATAATGCCCGACAACATTTTTTACTTGATGAACAGGGTTTTCAGGCAGTTCTTGGATCTCTTTGTCTTTGTGTTTATGATGAAATTCTCGTTTATTCCAAAAGGGAGGAGGATCATGCTAATCATCTCCGTCTGGTATTGCAGACCTTAAAGGAACAACAGTTGTATGCCAAGTTCTCCAAGTGTGAGTTTTGGCTGAACGCTGTGACTTTTCTTGGTCATATTATTTCTAGAGAGGGGATCATGGTGATCCACAAAAGGTGGTTGTAGTTAAAAGGTGGCCTAGAACCATGACTCCAACCGATATTTGGAGCTTCTTGGGTGTGGCTGGGTATTATCGGCAGTTTGTGGAGAGATTTTTGACGATGCTGCTTCTTTGACTAAGTTGATTCAGAAAAAGGTGAAGTTTTCTTGGTAGAATGCTTGTAAGGGGAGTTTTGAGAAGTTGAAAGATAAGTTAACTTTAGCTCCGATCTTGACATTGCCTGAGGGCAATGAGGGGTTTGTGGTTTATTATGATGCATCTAGGGTGGGACTTAGTTTTGTCTTGATGCAGCATGGTAAGGTGATTGCCTATGCTTCCAAGCAATTGAAGGTACATGAGAGGAATTATCTTACTCATGATTTGGAGCTGATGGCGGTGGTTTTTTCTTTGAAAATCTGGCGGCATTATTGTATGGAGTACAAGTAGACATCTTCTCTAATCATAAGAGTCTGTAGTATGCGTTCACGTATAATCCCTCTTGAGGAAATAATAAACCCGTATCAGCAAAACACGATTTTGGGCAGTGAATCATATGACTCATGACAACTTCGGGTACCACCTAACTCTCTTAGTGCCCACTTTTATCCTGTTCTAAACATGCATCTGTTTGAATTCAAAATATGATATATGAAATGAAATTTGTATTCTATTTTGAGTTTACCATGGCCTTATCTGATTTGGTATCGTCATACAAAGACTTGCAAGTCATATTTCTGAGCCATAAAATATCATGTTAAAGTCTCTTCTTTCAAAATATAAAGTCTGGACCACCATACTTCAAACATTTCAAGAAGATTCATAATTCAAAACATTTGTCAAATTATGCAAAGAATCTCTTTTTTTCAATATTTCAACAAACATGTGGTGGTAATGAATTTTTGGACAAATCATGCAATTCTTTCATTCTATATATTTCAACATTTATCAACATGTTAAAACCCCTCTCTTCAATTCAAAATCATAATCAAGTCATAAACAATAATAAAGATATTTGTATCATGCTTCTCAAAATACATTTGAAATAATCCTTATCGAATGAAAAGAATGGGAAATCATAGTATGAGAGGGATTCTATATGTTCATGCTCTTAATTAAATATTCTAACCCAATTTCATACACACATATATACAAGTAAAAATAAATTTGGGGGAAACGGCTTAAGGCCAAAATGATAATATCATTAAAAAATTCATAATGCAAGATTGTATACATAATTCAAAAACCCTTCACAAATTCATAATCTCAAAATGTTTAAATAGTATTGAAACAATTTCCTCATTCCCATGTAGATTTAGGAAAACTCCACGTACCTTAGATTGCTTAGGAGAAAGAGTGGAACCCGAATCTCGCTTAAGTTCTTGAAATTCTTGACCTCAAAGATGAACTCTTGATCTTAGGGGAAGAGACTAGGGTTTTTTATTTGAGAGATTATAAGAGGTTCCTGATGTATTTTGAGCCAAAAATGATTTAATTTCGTGTTAAGACAGAGTTTAGATGAGGGGAATTGACTAATATACCCTTCTTAACCCAGAATTAAAAAAAAATCATGAACTAGGCACCAACACGTTAGACGATATAATGTGTCGATATCGCATCGGTCCGCTGCTTCATCGATGCGGTCACCGATGTGGCACGTCGAATTTGCGTCGATCCACTATTTCCAACATCCAAACACCTTCCTAACGTTACCCGAAAAATCCAAAATGTTACCGAGACATCCCCCTTACTCCCCCGAACATGAATCAACTTAAAAATCCATATCTCAAGGTCGGAAAAATTGTTTTAGAAATCACACAAGTTTAGTTGCTTAAAAAATATGACTAAGTCTTTTTGTCACTTCAGAAATTTTCAGATGATCAACCCCCTAAATATGATACGGAGTGAGGTATTAAATTTAGGATATAACAGGATGTTACATTATCCCCCCTTGGGATCATTCATCCCTGAATGATGGCTCAGAGCACAAATAAGCACGATTTCAAGCATACTAGTGAAAGATAAAAAAAGTAGGATATGAATTGTACCATTTAGGTCGTCATCAATAGTCTCAAAGAAAGTTGGGTATCTGATCTGCATACCTTCTTCTAATTCCCAAGTAGCTTCCTAAGCATTTTGATTCCTCCAAAGCATTTTAACCGAAGCTAATTCCTTACTCCTTAGATTCCGAACATGGCGGTTCAAGATAGCAATAGGTTCTTCTTCATATGATAAGGTGCGGTGAATTTGATCTCCTAAAGAGGCAATACTAGGGAATGATCTCCAATGCACTTTTTCAACATAGACACATGGAATACTAGGTGAACAGAAGCCAGACTTGTGGGCAATTCTAACTCATAAGCAACCCCACCTATCCTTCTCACAATCTGATATAGTCCTACATAGCGAGGACTCAGCTTTCCTTTCTTCCCGAATTGCATGACTCTTTTCATAGGGGATATTTTGAGAAATACCCAATCACCAACCTCAAATTCTAACTCTCTTCTCCTAACATCGGCATAGGACTTCTAACAACTCTGAGCTGTCTAAAATAGTTCTCTAATGATTTTCACCTTCTCCATTGACTGATGAAAAAAATCAGGCCCAAACAATCGCATTTCACCCACTTCATACCATCCATTCAATGATCTACACCTTCTCCCATAAAGTGCTTCAAAAGGAGTCATCTTAATGTTGGCTTGGTAACTATTATTGTAGAAGAACTCTATCAATGGCAAATGATCTACCCAACTACCCTTGAAATCAATCACACAGGCCCTCAACATATCCTCTAGGGTCTGAATGGTGTGTTCATCTTTCCCATCGGTATGAGAGTGGAATGTAGTACTCAGGTTCACTTAGGTACTTAAACCTCTCTGATAAGATTGCCAAAACTATGAAGAGAATTACGTACCTCGATCGGATATAATAGATATTGGTGCCCTATCCAAACGACTTATTTCCTCTATGTACAACTTGGCATATTCATCTCCCGAGTAGTAAGTGCTCACAGGCAGAAAGTGGACTGACTCGGTCATCCGATCCACGATTACCCAAATAGAATCATATTGGTTTCGGGAATTCGGAAGTCCCGTGATGAAATCTATGTTGATCATCTCCCATTTCCATATAGGCAAGGATATATCTTGGGTAGTACCACCTGGTCTCAAATGTTCCATTTTAACTTGTTTGCAATTCAAACACTAGGAAACAAAATCAACAACATCACATTTCATATTATTCCACCAATATATAGCTTTAAGATCATGGTACATTTTAGTAGAGACTGGGTGGACAACATACCTCGAAGTGTGAGCCTCATTAAGGATCCTCTCTCACAAACCATCCATATTTGGTACACACAGCCTGCCTTGGTACCTCAAAATACCATCACCGCCAATTTCAAAAGCCATCACCTTCTGTTGACCCATATCTTTCTTAATCTGCTTCAAGATGGGATCCTCAGCCTGTTTCTCCTTAACTTTCACACATAAGGAAGACAGCTATTTCATGCACAACTACTCCACCATCTTCGGCATCCAAAAGTCGTACCCCTAGATTTGCAAGCCGGTTAATATCTTTCACCATCTCCCTCTTTCCTTCCTCAACATAAGAAAGACTACCTATAGTAATCTTCTAAGGGCATCGGCCACCACATTCGCCTCGCCCGGATGATAGTACAGGCTTATGTCATAATCCTTTAACAGTTTCAGCCAATGCCTCTGTCTGAGATTCAGTTCCTTCTGTGAGAAAACATAGTACAAACTTTTGTGGTCAGTAAATATATCAACATGTACCCCATAAAGATAATGCCGCCATATTTTAAGTGCAAATACCACAACCGCTAACTTTAAATTATGAGTGCAGTAATTTCACTCGTGCACCTTTAAATGCCTAGGTGCATAAACTACCACCTTGCCATGCTGCATAAGTACACATCCAAGTCCCACTCGGGACGCATCACAATATATAACAAAACCCTTTGTACCCTCCGAAGGGTCAAAATAGGTACGGTAGTCAACTTGTCTTTCAACTTCTCGAAACTATTTTCACAAGAGTTAGACCACAAAAATTTCACCTTTTTCTATGTCAACCTAGTAAGTGGTGTAACTATGAAAAAAAACTCTCTACGTTATGTAATACCCCGCCAAACCTAAGAAGCTCTGAATGACGGTTGGAGGCATGGATCTAGGCCATTTTCTCATTGCCTCAATCTTTTAGGGATCAACCTTAATTCCCTCACTGGACACAATATGCCCCAATAAAGCAATAACATTAAGCCATAATTCATAGTTGGAAAATTTTGCATACAATCTATGATCTTTGAGGGTATGAAGGATGATTCGGAGGTGACTGGCATGATCCTCCTCACAATTAGAGTAAATCAAAATGCCATCAATGAAGACTATGACAAATAGATCTAGAAACTAGTGGAACACCCTATTCATTAGGTCCATGAAGGATACAGGGGTTTTAAGCAATCCGAAAGACATAACTAAGAATTCATAATGGCCATATCGGGTTCAGAAAGCTATTTTGGGAATATCAGCCTCCCTAACATTCAACTGATAATACTCCGAATGAAGGTTTATCTTTGAAAATCACCTAGCACTCTGAAGTTAGTCAAAGAGATCATCAATTCTAGGAAGTGAATATTTTTTTTAACAGTGACCTTATTTAACTGATGATAGTCTATACACGTACAGAGGGAACCATCTTTCGTACGTACAAAGATTATGGGTGCACCCTAGGGAGAAGCACTAGGATGGATAAAGCCTTTATGTGTTAGCTGTTCTTTCAACTCTTTTAATTCAGCAGGAGCCATTCTATAGGGCGTAATAGAAATAGGATGGGGGTCAGGCAATAAATCACTACCAAAATCTATCTCCCTATCAGGTGGTATTCCTAGGAGATCATCGAGAAAGACTAATGAAAATTCATTAAACACAGGGACAGACTGAAGAGAAGAACTTTTGGTATCTGGATCTTTAACCCGAATAAGATGATACAAATAACCTTTGGAAATGAGCTTACGAGCTCTGAGGTACGAAATGAATTTACCTCTAGGTGCTAAAGAATGCCCCTCCCATTCTATCACTTATTCATTCGGAAAAGAGAAGGTAACCCTTTGGGTTCTACAGTCTAACGTGGCATAACACGGATGGAGCCAGTCCATTTGTAAAATGGCATCAAAATCAACCATATCAAGCTCTATGAGATCTACCGTGGTTTCACGACTACAAATGGACACAACATAATTTTTATATATCCTCCTAGCCACAAAAGAATTACTTACAGGAGTGGGAATAGAGAAGGGTTTTGCAATAGGCTCAAACCCAAAATCGACTGCCATATATGGGGTTAGATAAGACAAAGTAAACCCGGGATCAATTAACACATGCACATAACGGAGAAAGATTTGTAACGTACTCGTGACTACATATGGTGAGGCCTCTGCCTCCTAGAAATTTGATAAAGCGTACAACCTATTGCAACCGCTCCCGGTAGCTGAAGTAGCACCCTTGGGAGGCAGTGGTGGCGTAGAGGAGTTTGTTTGGGACTTAGCACCTCCAATACTTCCTCTAACAGATAGAAAATCCCTCTGTATATGACCTGGATAGCCACACGCATAACATACAAACCTTCCAAACTGGTACTTTCCTGGATGGTACTTACCATACGTATCACATTAAGGGTATGACCTTGCATGTTGTGCCACACTCCCTTGTGACTGAGTGACTTGTACTCTTGGCCTATGGCTAGGCTTAAAATTCTGAAAACGCTGATCAACTGGAGGTCTGGGTGCAGGCGCTTTAGCTGCAGCCTGAGCATTACTCCAGAACTTTTTCTTCAGCCCCCATTTACCCCAATAGCCATCTTGGTGCTGATTATAGTTCTGATCTGTCGGACGACCCTCTTGGCCTATCCGTCCTTGTCTCGTGCTTTAGCAACCCTCTTTTTCTATTTCTCAACCTGCTGCATGTGCACAAATAACCTTGAGAAGTCCATATCTCTTTTCAACATTGCCCCTTTCACTCCAACACTAAATCATCCAAAAGACTGGATGTAAACTTTCTCATATAAGCCCTCATGTTTTCCGCCAATTCCGAAGCATAACGGGATAGTAGATTGAATTTCATGGTGTACTCCTTTGCACTCATCTTCCCCTGTTTCAAATTCATGGACTTTTCAACCTTGGACTCTTTCAACTCCTGGGGAAAGAATCGGTCTAGGAAAGCTTTCACAAATTTTTCCCACATGGAAGGCTCAATATTTTCACCACTCAAATCTTCCCACTCATTGTACCACTGATGTGCTACCTCCTTAAGTTGATAAGCCACTAGTTCAACCCTTCCACTTTATCCATATGCATCAATCAAAAGATTTTCTCTATCTCATCTACAAACTCTTGTGGATCCTCCTCCACTTTTGTACCAGTAAACTTAGGCGAGTTCAACCTCATAAACTGACCCACCCGTATAGTCTCGGATACACCAGATAAAGACTTAACATCCTTCAACCATTGGGTCTGTGAAGCCACCAACTGTGAAATTATATGCATTGACTGTCTGAACTTAGTATTTGATATCTCTCTCTGGGGAGGTTGGGTGTAATTAGTCCTAGACCGAGGAGCCCTAGGTGTTTAAGGAGGACTAGTCTGAATGGGAGGGACTACTAGAGCAGCAACAAATTTAAGAGTGTGATCCCTATTAGTGTTCTCATCCCATGGGTAGGATGAACATCTTTAGTTTGGGCATTCTGATCATTGGAGAGACATAGAGGCATGATAGCTTTTCTGAAATACAAAATAACATTGATCAGGGGACATTTCAGACTCTGCATCATGAACTAAATCATAAAGAAAGAAGATATTCCTAAATGCCTAGTATCCTTCTGTTCATAAGTATGGCACGCTACTCACACATAAACAGGACTCTAGCCGATGTAATTTCTTAGACACCCTGGGATCATGACCCATGATTTGATACTAATTTTATCACGACCCAATCTAGGTCCTGGCTTGAGCGCCCTTCTACATCTGGTAACATTGCACAATACTCATACAACAAAGAAAGAATACGGAATGAAAGTCATTACAGAATCATGGTCTTGTTCTTATTTAAGAATATCAATGCAAAATAAAATCCATCAACATCTAGACAACATCTGTTTCGGTCTGTGAAATTTCTATTACATATGAAATTATCAAACTGTCTGAAATTGGGACAAAGCCCCCACTGGACTTAAACCAAAGTAATAACAAGTATCTGAAAAGAAATAGGCCTTCCTAAATAGAGAAGGCTCACCAAGTACACACTTCATTTCTTCCTAAAAAACTCTACGGCTTAGCAGGACCTCTAGACTGAGCCTCAGACCCTGAAATATAGGGGGTCAATATAATTGTACTGGTATGCAGAGTAATCCAAAATAATGAATTTATATATATATATATATATATATATATATATAACATAGGTGAGAGCAAGTCATAAATCATTAAGCATGGGACAGTTCAAAACACATGGGCCATCTCGAATGCTCTTAAAACAATCTTGTAAATGTAACTCTATGCTTTGTATTACTTATGAGCTAGGTGGTACACCCTACATAACTGAAAGTTTCCCATAGGAAATATGGGATCCTCCATTAACTCGACGGACAAGCCCCCAACCCAAGTTTACCGCAAGGGTTGAAGTATCTGAATCTGATACACCCAGGGCACCAGGCCAGCGTATAATCCCTCTTGGGGAAATAATAAAACCGTATCGACAAAACACAGTTTGGGCAGTGAATGATATAACTCATGCCTACTTCGGGTAACCACCTAACTCTTTTAGTGCTCGCTTTTAACCTGTTCAAAATATGCATCTATTTGAATTCAAAATCTAAAATCTAAAATAAAATCTGCATTCCGTTCTGAGTTTACCATGACCTTATCTAATTCGGTATCGTCATACCAAGACTTTCAAGTCATATTTCTGAGCCATAAAATATCATGTTAAAGTCTCTTTTTTGAAAATATAAAGTCTGGACCACATACTTCAAATATTTCAAGAAGATTCATTTTTCAAAACATTTGTCAAATTATGCAAAGAATCTTTCTTTTCAACATTTCAACAAACATGTGGTGGTCATGAATTTTTGGACAAATCATGTAATTCTTTCATTCTATATATTTCAACATTTATCAACATGTAAAACCCTCTCTCTTCAATTCAAAATCATAATCAAGTCATAAACCATAATCATGACATTTGTATCATGCTTCTCAAAATGCATTTGAAATAATCCATATCGAATGAAAAGAATGGGAAATCATAGCAAGAGAGGAATTCTATATGTTCATGATCTCAATTAAATATTCAAACCCAATTTCATACATACATATATACAAGTACAAATAAATTTGGGGGAAAGGCCTCAAGGCCAAAACGATAATATTATTAAATAATTCATAATGCAAGATTGTATACATAATTTCAAAACCCTTCATAAATTCATGATCTCACAATGTTTAATTGGTATTTAAATAATTTCCTTATTCCCATGTAGTTTTAGGAAAACCCCACGTACCTTAGATTACTTAGGAGAAAGAGTGAAACCTGAATCTCGCTTAAGTTCTTGAAATTCTTAACCTCAAAGATGAACTCTTGAACTTAGGGGAAAAGACTAAGGTTTTTGATTTGAGTGATAGTAAGAGGTTCCTAATGTATTTTTCCCCAAAAATAATTTAATTTTGTGTTAAGATAGATTTTAGATGAGGGAAATTGACTAATATACCCCTCCTAACCTGAAATTAAAAAAAATTATGAACTGGGCACTGACGCGTTAGACGATGCGATGCGTTGATATTGCATTGGTCCACTGCTTCATCGACGTGGTCATCGATGCGGAACATCAACTTTGCATTGAGCCGCTCTTTCCATCATCCAAACACCTCCCTAATGTTGCCCAAAAAATCCAAAAGTGTACCGTGACATCCCCTTACTCCCCCTAACATGAATCAACTTAAAATTCTATATCTCAAGGTTGGAAAAACCGATTTAGAAATCACACAAGTTTAGGAGCTTAAAAAATATGACTATGTCCTTTTGTCATTTGGGAAATTTTCAGATGATCAACCCCTAAACATGCTATGGAGTGAGGTATTAAATCGAGGATATCATGGGGTGTTTCACGAGAACACAAAGTGGATGCTACAACTGAGGTAAGAAACTTGAAGTCCCTCACAATGGATAAATCGATTGGGAATCTGAAAATGCATGAGCTTAAGAAACAGCAAGGTTTGGATAAAAATTACAGCAAGGTTTGGATAAAAATAAAGTAAAAATAGAAATCCCTGGCATTGACAGCTTTAAAACATGATTCAAGTGAAGAAGACATTAATGTTGCCTATTTGGCAAACAAGATCATTAGAGCCATGAAGAAAAGTGGTCAGTTACAAAAAAAAAAAAAAAATAGCGGCAAAAAAGGGAAGCAATGCTGAGGTGTGTCACAAATATGGAAGTCCTGGGCATTTCATTTTGGACTTTCTAATGCATAAATTGGATTATCAGGAGTATCTCAAGAATGCAGGTTACAAAG